>NW_024868852.1:0-46347 GCF_013358625.1 Macadamia integrifolia
TTTTTCAGTTTTCATTGTAAAGGTTGGTTTGACATTTAAAAGCTTGTTAATAACGATTCATTGTGGACTTGAAATCTTTAATTTATTAGTAAACAATACAAAATTCTCAGCATACGTATGTGATTTCATCATTTGCAATTTTTTAATTATTAACTTTTATGGTCTAGAAACATTGAAAATGGATTAAAATATTCTAGAGCTTAAGAGTCACATATATAAGATAAATAAGCACATGGTCACAATTATTAAGGTCGATTCCCTACCTCAGAAAATTCAAAAAAGAAAAGGAACAAGTGAATGTTCAAATCTTAGAAAAATATAAAATTTAAAATAGGCATCTCACCATGTCTTGGGATCTTCCTTTTATTTTTCTCGCATAATTTTGTTGTATCATCTTTGTATTCGTTTCTTCATTCTCATTTTGATGTTGTTTGTGTTTATTCACTTGAGTTAAGAGCTCCCTCATTAGTTGGCCTTTTAGGCTTGTTTTTATCTTATTTTCTCTGCTTAATATATTATCTATTCATCTAAAAAAATGTTGAACAAGTTCATGGTGTTGTTCCTTCTCTTTTGGAGATATGTAGCATCACAAGAAGATGATCTTGGTTTTACTTACAATGGATTTGAAGTATTTAGCATGAGCTTGGATGGGTTAGCACAGATTACAAACAATGCCCTCCTAGAGTTGGCAAACACCACCAAGTAGCAGATTGGTCGTGCCTTCTATCCTCATCCGCTTCACTTCATCAATTCCTCCACAGGTAGTGTTTTCTCCTTCTGCACTACTTTTGTATTTGCCATGTTCTCTGAGTTGAATACAGTAGGTGGTCCTGGAATGGATTTTGTAATTGCACCCTCAAGAGAATTCCCAGGTGCATAGCCAGGGGCTTATCTAGGCCTCTTCAATACCACCAACATCGGCGAATCATCCAACCATTTCATCAAGTCGACTTGGATTGCCTCAAGAATTCAGAGTTCAATGACATCGACGGAAACCATGTCGGTATTGACGTCAACGACTTGAGATCTGTTGAATCTGCTCCAGCATCTTATTTCAGTGATCAAGAGAAGAAAGAAATGAACATTGATCTCTCTTCAATCGTGGTAGATCCCTATGTTTGTGTTGAGTATTCTGGTGCACAAAGGCAGCTTAATGTGACTTTAGCTTCAATTGATGTCCCTAAACCAACGATCCCTCTCTTGTCCTTGAACATTGATCTCTCTTCAATCGTCGTAGATCCTATGTTTGTGGGCTTCTCATCTGCTACTCATGCCTTCAAGGTAACCTACTATGTGTTGGGTTGGAGTTTTAAGATGAATGGGAAAGCAAAAGAACTAACACTCTCCCAGCTTCCAAAGCTTCCTCGTTTCGGACCTCAAAAGAAATCTAAATTTCTTAATGTTGGATTACCTGTGATCGGTACTATTTTACTATTGATCTTGATATTTGTCATCCAATTTATAATGAAAAGGAAGAAGAAGTTTGCAGATGTGATTGAAGATTGGGAATTTGATTATAAACTTCACAGGTTCAAATATAAAGACCTGTACATTGCCACCAAGGGTTTTAAGGACAAGGAGCTTCTAGGAGTCGGTGGCTTTGGTAGAGTCTATAAAGGTGTCCTACCCAAATCCAAAGTAGAAGTTGCAGTGAAGAGTGTCTCCTACAATTCTAGACAAGGGGAGAAACAATTTGTTGCTGAGATTGTCAGCATTGGTAAATTGCGGAATTGAAACATAGTAACATAGTAACACTCTTGGGCTATTGTCGACATACGGGAGAGCTCTTTCTAGTCTATGATTTCATGCCCAATGGGAGTCTAGACAAATTCCTTGATCAGACATCAGCTAAGATTAAAATCAATTGGAATCAAAGATTAGAATCATCAAAAGCGTGTCAGCCGCATTATTGTATCTTCACGAAGAATGCGAAAAAATTGTGGTTCATAGAGATGTGAAGTCTAGTAATGTGTTATTAGACAAGGAGCTCAATGGAAGATCAGGAGATTTTGGGCTTGCAAGATTATATGATCATGGAACTGATCCTCAAACAACTCACATGAACCAGAACTTTGTAGAACTGGGAAAGCTAACCCTAGTGTGGATGTGTTTGCATTTGGGGCTTTTCTACTAGAAGTTGCTTGTGGTAGGAGACCTATAGAGCCACAAGCATCAGAAGAGTGTGTGGTGTTGGTGGATTGGGTGCTCTCATGTTGGAGTAAGGGCATGATTCTTCATACTGTGGATCCAAAATTGGGAATGGATTATGATGTGCAGGAAATAGAGCTAGTTTTAGAACTTGGATTGCTTTGCTCTCACTCCATTCCAACTGAAAGGCCTCACATGAGACAAGTTGTGCGGTATTTGGAGGGGGAGGTACCCATATCAGAGCTCACATTGCTTGGTCTAAGCAAAATCACCAATGACACAACTTTTGAGAGTCCAAACGATTCTGGGGATGTCTCTGTTTATCTTGTGGGCGCAATGACTCGGTCATCTTCGGTTACTGAGTCTGTACTCTCTGGAGGCCGATGACTCTATTGAATTACGGTTTTCATCAGAACCCAAGGGAGAAATCTATACTCTTTTTTTTTTTTTTTTGGTAAAATGCAGAATCTATAGTCTCTGGAGGTGATTCCACCATCATCACCTCCGCCCCTTTTTTATTTATAAGTGGGTAGGTTGTTAAAGTTGATTTGTGTATATGTTTTGGGATTAAGTTATGGTGATTATTTGAGTGTGATTGGAATCTTGGAATAATGAATGTTATCATTAGCTCCTATTGCTATTTTACAAAGTTCAAAATATATATCCTTCCACAATATCCAATCGGATGGTCCCTATTGTACAAAGTCCAATATATTTATATTAGTATAGATTTAATTTAATTAATTTGAGCTTGCTTAGGATCTTTTAGATTAAACAGGGGTTGGCACAGGCTAGCCCAAGAGAAGAATTGTTTAGAATGGACTAGGTTAATAATATCAAGGAGGCTCAATTTGAGTGGGCTTGGGTTCAATTGAGTTAATTGGTTTCAATGGGTTCAACAGAGTCATTTTGGTTGCATATGGGTTTTTTGGTATAATTTTGGTCACCTAAACACAAGGCAGTCTTAAATCCTATTGGTCAGGAGAGGTGGAATGAGTTTTTTTTTTTTTTCTCAAGAAAGGAAGAGGGTGAACGGTGGGTTCTTCTTCCCTTTCTAGGTTTTCAAAGAAAGAGAGGGTTTGAGAGAAAGAGATGAGGAAGTGAGGATTTGTGAGTTTCGTACGCTGAATTTTGGGGAGAGCAAGAAGAAGGAAGCAAGGAGCTAAAGGGCTCAAGATTAAGTGGGACTTGGTTTGTACAAGAGGTAGGGGTTTTCCCAATTTCTATTTTTTGGTTTATTTAGGAAAATCTAGAACAATGAGAGAGAGAGAGAGAGAGAGAGAGAGAGAGAGAGAGAGAGAGAGAGAGAGAGAGAGAGAGAGAGAGAGAGAGAGAGAGAGAGAGGAGAGAAGAGAGGAGAAGAGAGAGAGAAGTTTTGGAGAAAAGAAAAAAAAAAGGAGAATAAGAAGCAAAAACATCCTCTGAAGTGAGTGCAATGATACAGTGAGCATCGGATGGCCGAGAGGATCTAGGGGCACATGTCCAGATGCTCTCAGCCATCTGATGCTCATTGCACCACCGCATTCACTGTAGAAAATAATCACTAAAGAATAGTGATTAAGACAGGGGAAGAAGATGATACTTTGGGTCTATAAAACTTTGATTGAGTTTTTAATCCCATGGGATTCCCCTATTTGGGCCATAATTAAATTCATAATTTGACCTATGTGCTAGTGATTGAGCCTGTACACAAAATGTGAGTAAGGCCTGAAATTTCATGCTACTCTTTTGAGTTTTAAGCATGGGAAAACAGATTCTGTCCGGGAGTGGCACGAATTGACTGCCGCACCCCAAGGAAGAGTAGAAATGAGGCCTCTATTAATGCTTTTATGTGCATTTTTATTAGCCCTTGTGTTGGTACAGCGATTATGCTTCTAGAAAAAAAAAAAAAAATCTCCCCATTTAAATATGGAAGAAAGAGCTAGCACTACTCACTTGCGTGTGTCTATGCCTAGATACAGTAGGTGCAGAAAGACTGTGCTGCCCCTTGCACGTAATATTTCTTTATGTTCGTAATTTTTTTTTTTTTTTGCTAATTCATAGTTCAATGTTTTGATGAGGTCATGCAATGCAATTTCTTTATTTTATTCCTTTTTGATTTAATTTCAATGTATAACACACTATAATTTTTTGGGTTGCTAACTCAACGGTAGAGTACTCGGCTTTTAAATGCAACTAGATGGTCCCATTATTTAAATTAAACTTTAAACCACGTAGTAATTTGGTCCCACACATTAGATTACACCACGTAGTAAGTTGGTCCACTGTTATTTATATTACACCACATAGCGGTTGATTGTGATACAAGGAGAGAAATATATCCCACATACTGCAGGACCAGATAATCAATCCCCCTTTTTAAATGGATGTAATTTTTCTCTCTTATTGATTACATATATGTACAAGGCAAAAAATAATAAAAGTAGTAAAAAAAAATCATATCAAATTCGTATCAAACCAATATAATACCAGTATTGAAATTTGAATCTTCTTAGTATGGTATTATTTTGATATCTACTCTAAGTTTGTTGTACAATGAAAACTGTACTAGTTGACAACCTTACTTATAACTCACTGCAAGTTGGTCCCAAGTTTCTAAATAACAACTAAATTTTTCAAAAAAAAAAAAAAAAAATTAAATAAAATCCATTCATCCGACATTGTCCCAACTTTCTAACCAACCAATTAAATTCCATTCATCCAACTAGAATGTCAATATAAACAAGATTGAGTCCACCCTCACAAAATTCCAAGGAGATAGGGAAAAGTTAATCACTAAATCTTAGGAGATAAAATTAAAAAAATTAAGTTTTACATTAGCATTCAATTTTCTAGAATAGAGTGATACATCCATCATTAAAGAGACCTCAAGGACGAAAATTTTCTCCATTCCACTTAGACAAAGTGTTTAGTACCCTTCATTACTTTAAGTGAAAGTTGTAATAACTTATATATATATATATATATATATTTATTTATTTAACTTTAGATACTCTTAGTAAGAGATTTTTTTAATACATTATAAGCCATCCAAAGGTTGTTATCATCTTTTGCGTGGAAAGCTTCGACCTTCCATTATGGAAGATTCGGTCAGTCCATATGATATCCGGATAGGGAACTAATTCGTAAGTAATTTCATTTTGGTTAGCGGGTCAATCATGGTAGTTAAAATAAAATGATTTTTGTCCAGAAGGGTGTCCCCCCACATAGGATTCAATCAGAAAGAATGCAGTCATCGTTTCATAACCCCTGTATTCGGCACAGAGCATGCTCCTAGTTCGTAAGTAATTCTACCTGTCTGCGCGGCTGTGCCCCTTCTCCCAGACATAGTTGGCTGGATATTCGGAAGTAATTGAATCTTCTCACAGTTTTTGGGGCATAGAGAACGTCAAACAAACACCCATGTGCTGGCCTAGACAATATAGGACCAGAAGGTTCTTCTTCCCACACATATATATGTGTGTGAGAAAAAGAAAAACTCCTGCTAATATGGCCGTGGAAACACCTAGACTGTGCAGGGTACCAAAAGAGCGCATTGTCCCCTCTTAATATGCGTTGAATATGCTTCTGTGTATTCTCCCATTGGCTCGCTAGTTTGGTGCTTTCTACACTAGATTAGTACAGTTCTCTTGCCCTATATACATATAAAGAGAGAAAGAAAGCTACCCAATATTATTGTGTAAGCTTAGACACATGTAGAAGTGTAGCCAGGGTATGGGGTCTTTCAAAGCCTAGTCCGGCTTCCCTGTGTCTTGGTGTATGCAACACCATCGGGTAACACGGTGCAAGGAAGAGGTTTTTTGAACGATATGCATGGTGCATGAAACAAAAGCGTACAGCGCGAGGGCCAACATCACCTTTTCATGTGCCGTGCCTCTAGGCATTTCCTCTGCCAATAGGACAGTGTTCGCCGTCTATGGTGCACAATCATACATGATGCACAACTATGCACATGTACAGCCGCCGAAAGAGCCCGTGGACACTCATCCAACGGTTTGACTGTTCATGACTATTAAACTAATCAAATATTCAATTCAGCCGACGTGGTCCCAAGTTTCAACATAAAACGTGGAGTCCTCCCCCTTGATGAAGAGAAGGAGAGGGAAAAGTTAATCCTAAATCTTAGATCAATTAGGAAAAAAATGAAGAGGCAAACAATGTTCTTCTTCAAATACGTGCTATTGTTTCTTCTCCATGGCAGATATGTAGTATCACGACAGAAAGATGTTGCTTTCACTTACAATGGCTTCCAAGGAGTTGACATGAGCTTGGATGGGGTAGCGCACACTACAGACAATGGCCTCCTAATATTAGCAAACTCCACTTTGCAACAGATGGGTCATGCCTTCTACCCCCATCCGATTCACTTCAGGAATTCCTCCACCGGTACTGCTCTCTCCTTCTCCACTTGTTTTGTATTTGCCATGTTCTCTGAGTTAGCAACCACAGGTGGCCCTGGTGTTATGTTCGTGATTGCACCCTCCCGGGAGTTCCCAGGAGCTTTGCCCAGCAATTTTTTTGGCCTCTTCAACATAACCAACCTTGGCTTATCATCAAACCATTTGATTGGAGTTGAGTTGGATAGCATCCAAAACCCAGAGTTCAATGATATCAATAGTAACCACGTTGGTATTGATATCAATGGCTTGAAATCTGTTCAAGCTGCTCCGGCATCTTATATTAGAGATCAAGAGAATCAGTATGTGAACCTGAGCCTCATCAGTGGACAACCCATGCAACTCTGGGTGGAATATGATTCTACAAGGAATCAACTTAATGTGACTTTATCTCCAATTACCATCCCTAAACCAAAAATTCCACTCTTGTCCATGAACATTGATATTTCAGACACCATAGTAGATCCCATGTTCGTGGGTTTCTCATCATCTACTGTTTCCGTTACTGTATCTCATTATTTGTTGGGGTGGAGCTTTAAGATCAACGGACAAGCAAAAGAACTCTCTCTCTCCCAACTTCCTAATCTTCCTCCAATAGGTCCTAAAACAGAACCTAAAGTTTTTAAAATCGGATGTCCGGTGATCGCTGCTAGTTTGGTGTTAATGTCCATCTTCATCGTCCATTATATTGTAAAAAGGAAGAGAATGTTTGCAGAAGTTCTTGAAGATTGGGAGCTTGAATATGGACCTTACAGGTTCAAATATAAAGATCTCTATATTGCTACCCAAGGTTTTAATCATAAGGAGCTTCTTGGTAGCGGTGGCTTTGGTAAGGTCTACAAAGGTATATTACCCATCTCGAAACAAGAAGTTGCAGTGAAGAAAGTATCCAATGATTCAAGGCAAGGGATGAAAGAATTCATTGCTGAGATCATCAGCATCGGAAAACTGCAGCATCGAAACATAGTGACACTCTTGGGTTACTGCCGACGAAAGGGAGAGCTCCTTCTAGTGTATGAATTCATGCCCAACGGGAGTCTTGACAAGTTCCTCTTTCATCAATCCACATCGGAGAAAACATTGAGCTGGAATCAAAGATTTCAAATAATCAAAGGCCTGGCATCTGCGTTACTGTATCTTCATGAAAAATTTGAACAAGTTGTTGTTCACAGAGACATCAAGTCCAGTAATGTCATGTTAGACAAGGAACTAAATGGAAGATTAGGAGACTTTGGGCTTGCAAGATTGTACGATCATGGAGACAATCCTAAAGCTACCAATGTAGTGGGGACGCTTGGTTATCTTGCACCAGAAATTTTTAAGACAGGCAAATCAGATCCTAGTGTGGATGTGTTTGCATTTGGGGTTTTTTTGCTTGAAGTCGCTTGCGGTAGGAGGCCTATAGAGCCACAAGCATCAGACGAGTGTATTGTATTGGTGGAATGTGTGTTCTCAAGTTGGAATAGAGGAGAGATTCTTGAAATTGTGGATCCCAAATTGGGAATGAATTATGAAGTGGAGGAGATGGAATTGGTGTTAAAACTTGGATTGCTTTGCTCTCACTCCACTCCATCTGCAAGGCCATCCATGCGACAAGTTGTGCGATATTTGGAGCGGGAGGTTCCACTGCTAGAGATGCCGGCATCTTGTGGTCAGAGATTTTCTTTGTCTTCAGAATTTATTGGGAATACAATGAATCTGTCATCTTCAATTGCAGGTTCTCAACTCTCTGGAGGACGTTGACCTTTTCTGTCTAGGGAAATGATTGCAAGATTTCTTTATGGCATGGATTGAGCCAAGGAAGTCCAGCTCGCACGCCTTACATTTTGATGTATTTAAAGTTGGGGAAAACGTTGACCTGCTTTATTTATTATTATTTTTTAAAGAATTAATGTAAGAAACTTCTTCTCAAAAAAAAAAAAAAAAAAAAAAAAAAGGGTAAAGAAAGGGGAAAATATACAACTTGGAGTTGTTGTATTTTTGTGCCTTGTAGAATATATATATATATATATATTGTTAACGACGGTTATTCAGACCCTTGCCTGACTAATTCTATGGGTCCATACTGATCTACGACTGCATGAATCGGGTCATACTGAGGTTGAATGAGAATCATTCAACTTTCATTAAAAGCAGTGAACGATGCAACTCCGTGTTGAATATATTATTCATGTACCAAAAATAAATATTAACGGAAGTTAAGAAAGTATGAAATAAAACTAATAGAAACTAATAAAATTGGTAACTAAGAAATTCCCAAGCATACAAAGAGTCAAACAAATATAAAAAACAAAGATACACCCTGGTCCAATACTTTCATGGGACCTAGTACTTGCATGGCCATTTTCGGTTCGTGAGAATATGTGTGTTGATAATCAGGGTAGACCCAGCTTTTTGATCATCTAGTTTTCAGTTTTTGGTTTTTTAGTTTTTTAGTTTTTTGGTTTTTTATTTTTGGTTTTTTTGTTTTTTTGGTTTTTTGGTTTTTTTGTTTTTTTGTTTTTTCTCTCTATAGCTTCCTTTGATTTCTAACCACTGAGTTAAGTAGGTTGTTTACCGATTGAAAGGAGGGCGTGGTTGTTTACGATAAATAAGGAGATTAATTTGAAATAACAAAAAAAAAGATATACTTGTGCACGAGGCTTCTGCATGTGCGAGGACCAGGCGAGGCTATAAATAATATGACAAATAAGGAGATTAATTTGAAATAAAATATGACAAATAATAGACTTCAAATAAGATAACTAATTTAGAAGAAAAACTAAGAGATTGACATTGAGACAAATAAGGAGATTAAGTATTTATTTACTTGTTTTTGGTAGGAATCGATTAATTTTTTAAAAGAATAAAATAAAGAATTTTATTAAGAGGAGAATATTTCTCATATAGAGAGAGAGGAAAAGGAAAGTGGGAAAGAAAGACAGAGGAGGGCATGGGAAAAAAAATGCGAAACAAAAAACGGAAAAAACTTATTTGTATTTTTTTTAAAGGGAATTTACTATCACTCCCTACACTTGGCCTATATTTACTAAAACTCCCTTACATGTTACTTTTTTTTTGATACTCCCCTACTTTTTTATTTTTACATCTCTTTCTCCCCTTCTCTTTTTAAATACCCAGATTACCTCTCATTTTCACCTGTAACCTATTACACTTGGTTCAAAACATGGTTTGAATCAAACCACCAACAAATTTTGTCTCATCCAATCATCAAGGATATTGCAAATTCAAAAAAGAATAATTTTGTATCTGATCCATAATTATATCAGTCTCATATGTTCCAATCGGCTACCATAGTTTTTTTTTTTTTAAAATCCATGAAACCATGTGTCGCAGCCCTAACGGGGAATGTAACTTTGAGATACTAATCCAAATTAGTATCAGCTGAGACTGATACCAATCTAATACCGATAAAAAAATAGATTGCTAAATTTGTGATGATGGATGAGACCAAAAATAATAATAATAATAAATTAATAAATAATATCTTTAAGGACGTACATCAGCTATGTCAATATCCTTGATTGGATGAGACAAAACTTGTAAGTGGTTTGGTTCAAACCAGGAGTGTCAAGCGGTCGGGCCGGGCAGGTCATGGTTGGGTTTAGTCGGGCTCGGCCAATTTCTAAGGTTGTACCGTAAATGCCTGGTTAATAATCGGGTTGGTCGGTCTCGGACTTTATTCGAGCTACCATAACTAGGCTATAGACCTATTTAACTTTAAACGGACTTTAAACAGGTCCTCTTTAAAATTGGTCTCTTAAATGTGCTTGACGAGGAATACCAATTAAATGAGGCAAAGATGGACATAGCAAAGAAAAAGATCCCATAGTTAAAATGGATTAAGCTAAAGATGGGCAAAGTAACTAAGTTACTAAGGTACTCGAACTTTAACCCACGAAACTCAAATCAATTAAACTATGTCTACATAACCCAAGTTTAGTAAGTTCAAATTAATTAAACTATGCATAAAAAAGATGAATGTTCATATAACAATTACCACCATCTCAATTGTACATAACACATAGCCTTAGCACTAAATACGAAAAAAAAAAAAAAATACAAGTAATATTAAAGGGGCCGGGCTAGGTCAGGCTTAAAGGAGTTGGTTCAAATCGGGCTTGTATATGTGTTGGGTCGGTTGAGCGCCCGTCAGGCTAGGTGGCTGCATCGTGTACTATCTGTTTATAAATGTGTCGGATTCAAACCCGACACATTTATTAATCAGGCCATAAAAGTGTCGGAATTGATCGGGCCTACGGGTGAGGGATTTGAATTGACAACCCTAGTTCAAACCATGTTTTGAACTAGCCAATTTGAAGAAAAGTGTAGGTTACAGGTGAAAAGGAGGGGTAATCTTGGTATTTAAAAAGAGCAAGGGAGAAAGAGATGTAAAAATCAAAAAGCAAGGGAGTATAAAAAAAAATAAAAGATAGGGAAGTTTTACTACATATAGGTCAAGTGTAGGGGAGTGATAGTAAATTCCTCTTTTTTTAATAATTAGATTTTGTTTCTCTTTAATATCTTCTCTTTAAATACTATTTCCCTCATATTCTCTCATGCCCATTCCTTCTTTTCCATTTCCTTCTCCAACGCTTTCCCTCTTTAGATGCTTTGATAAGAAAGAGAATAACTGGAGATAATATAGGAAGATTAGTTTCTTAACATATGTCAAAATTTTTGTCACACAAATTTTTTTTTTCTATTTCATCATCTTTTGGTGATTAATTATGGAGAGAGAGAGAGAGAGAGAGAGAGAGAGAGAGAGAGAGAGAGAGAGAGAGAGAGAGAGAGAGAGAGAGAGAGAGAGAGAGAGAGAGAGAGAGAGAGAGAGGGGAGATATGTGAGAGGATGAATGAGAAAGATATTATGGAGAGTGGGGAGGGAGAAACTTGAGAAGGATGAGTGATATTTTTCTTTCTCTCTTTTTGGTGGATAATTATGGAGAGATTTACAAAGGTAAATATATAAATATATATATATATATATATATAGAGAGAGAGAGAGAGAGAGAGAGAGAGAGAGAGAGAGAGAGAGAGAGAGAGAGAGAGAGAGACGTAGCAACAAAAGGAAGACATAAAAATTGAAGATAAAAAATAAAATTTGAAAAATCTAAATGAAAATAGAAAGGGTACCAACAATTTTTGAGAAATAAAAAAGAATGAAAAAATGATGAAAAAAGAAATAGAGAATTTAAATAAGAATGAAGGGTAAAATAATCAAGCAAAAGATTAGCCACAAAACATGAGTACATGCTTTTATAATAGTATGATATGATATATGATATATAGGGTTAAAGAATGCTATCTCCTAGTGTATCCTATACCCACACATAAAGGGAAGTGTAGCCAAGTAATGGGCGTCTTTTCATAGCTTGGTTCCACTTCCTATGTGTGTGGGCATAGGTACATCCTTGTCTAGCTGGTGTAGGAAACACCTGAAAACAAAGTGCATATACGGACCACATTGCTCTCTTTACCAAGATGCTAAAGATGCTGACGTATACTATCCTATTCGTAAGTGTATCATGTGTGAACAAAATTTGAGTTATTCTTATAATTATATTTAAGAAAAATCTTATTGTAACCAAATCTTGATGGAAGGAGTCGTTTCCCCACACTAACAAGTAGCAGATGTGAAACGCCCATGTTCACCAAAGAAAAGAATAAAATTTCTCAAAAGGGTGGTAGGGACAAAGAGAACAAGTTGCCTTATCAATGAATAGTTTGAGTTTTAGTTCTTTAAAAAATTGTCTTTTATTTATTAATGGTCATCTACTACTTCTAATTTTTGATTAATTGTTTACGCCCCCACTCACCCCCCACCCCAAACCCCGGCCACCCCCTCAAAAAAAAAAGAGGAAATTACAGTCCCCTCCCTGAACTATGGCTTAATATCAAGTTCCCCTCACGTACTTTCATATGTATCAGCACCCTCCTCTCTAGTTTGAAAATTCTATCAAATGTCTCATAAGTGACTGATGGTGTTAAACTGGTCTGTAAAAAGACCAGTTTACCTTTCTAGCAATATACCTATATTCTCTTCCTTCTTTCTCTTTTCTTCATCAGAATCCACATTTCTCTCAAACAACACATGTTTGGAAGAAAGCTCGCACTTTGTGCTCAAGCAGGCTTCCTCTACTTCGCATTCTTGCCGGAGAAATCACGCTTGCGCCTGAATCATTTGGTATAGCTTCACTCTTCGATGCAGCCCTAACCGCACGAACTTGTTGTTCTCTGCATAGCTTTTGTCGAGGTGCAGCTTTAGTCTGGCACCTGCAGCCATCAAAACTTTCAAAGTGTTGACTCCTAAGTATAGGAAGAAGAAGATGGAGGAGAGTGGCCTCACATAAGATGAGTACGTGACAACAAAAAGAAATTACAGTGAAATCAATGATCTGGGCTAATCTCAAAAACAATCAAAATCCATCTATTTCTACATAATCTAATCGAACTATCAGAGGTTAACATGTTGAAAATCAAATTCAACCATTAGAGATTTATATTAGTTAAAGGCAATGCCCAAAACATAGAAAGAGTTGATTGGTTTTGGAAGCCCATTCATCTATCCATATGGGAGTTGCGGAGAGAGAGAGAGAGAGAGAGAGAGAGAGAGGTTGCAAGGAACAGCTTTTGACCATCACCATTAACTATTTCTCTAATACTAACATCAATGATACTTCCTTTCCTTCACTAGTAACTATTTCTCTAATCTTATTAGAAAAAAAAAACTATTTATTTGTTGTAATCATTTTCCTTCCCTGGTATCATCACTGGTAGTACTCTTAGTGGCTCTGTAATTCGAACCATTAAAGCTCCAGACATGTTCGTCTGATCACTTCCATTAGTAGCTTCCTAAAATTTTTTATTGCTGCCACTTTCTATTATGATTTTGGAATTTTCTGACATCGTGTTGGTTTGTTTGCTTCCATCAGCCGTCTGAAACGAAATTGACGGACAAGTCATTGAGGGCACAACGACGAAAGCTATGCAGAGATCAATGCGGTTAGGGCTGTGGATCAGAGCATTCAAGATGGGGCACCGACGATTGGAGGAGCACAATGGGATCAGATCCAGATCGCGATGAAGACAGGCAACAACGATGGAGCAAATTGCCTCAGGATTCAGTCAAAATACTATCGATGGCGGAGAGCGACAGAAGGCGATGAAGAAGTGACTGTGGAGAGGAGCAACGATAACAGAGAGGGTTAGTCTATTTGGTCTTTTTAGGGATTAAGGGTTCATTCATATGAAAGGGTAATTTTGGAAGAAAATTACCTACTTAAGTGATGATGTCATCACTTAACAGGGATATTTAACAGAAAGAGTACATTTGATAGAATCTTCAAACTAGAGGGGAGGGTGCTGATATATTTGAAAGTATGTGGGTAACTTGAAATTAAGCCATAGTTCAGGGGAAGGAAGTGTGGAGGGATGTGTAATTTCTTAAAAAAAAGAAAAAGAAAAAAAAAAGTGTTTTGATCAGTTAAGTTTATTTTTATACGCTTGGTACGTCGTTGACTTGAGGGTCATTTTCTAGTTTTATTGTCAAAGTAGGTTTGCAGCCATATGATAGCCTATTTATTATATTCCACTAAAAAAAAGTATTATATTTTATTGTATTGTATCTTATACATATAACCGTCCCATACATAAAGAATTTTAAATGATAAAAGGTGGGATGGAGGGAAGATGAGTAGGAGGGACTTTATTGTATTGTATCTCATACATATAACCGTCCCATATATAAAGAATTTTAAATGATAAAAGCGAGGATGGAGGGGAGTTGCGCACAAGGGATGGGGCAGGGGCTGCGGCGAGAGGGGTGTGAGGTGGGAGTCGCATTGGTGGGGCAGAGAGTGGGGACATTACCAAAGAGAGACTGAGCGAATGGTGGTGCCATTGGATGGGATTGTGAGAGGGAAGTAAACGGAAGGAAAAGAAAGGGAACAAGAGTAATTTAGGGATTTAGCATTAGTATTAGTAGGAAAGAAAGTAAGGTTGGTGGAATTTCTCCAATGTTCACTATGAAATGATGAAGCATACCTATGAGAGGCTGAATGGATTGTACACCGTCTCATGATAATTTTCATGACATTTAGGTATGGTCTATCCCAATCGGATTGTTTTTCTACCAACTCAGCTTGGGATGGGTTAAGTAGTTTCATGGTACTAAATGATATGGTGTAAAATAGTACTTATAGATGGAGAATAATTACCAGTTGCCTTCTATAGGATGAAAAAAATATTAAGAAGAAAGTTCCTTTGGCTTCAAGATGTGGTTTTAGTTTGAAAGAAGTGAAAATTGTATCACAATTATTTTTAGATTGCAATTTCTTCAGAGTCTGTGATTCTTCATTACAAATCTATGATTTGAAGTGGATCAACTTTCAAATTATTCTTTCACCGTATTTATATGTGAATGAAATCATTGACTTAACCACTGAAATTTTCGAGTCCTTCAGTAAATATACGGGAGAGAGGAAGTTTCCCTTCAAATTCCAGCTTGAATGGTTGATTCTATCATCTGCTGTTGTTTAATTATCTATTTGGATGGTCAAGAAATTACAATATAAATCCATATATTTGAGAAGTAAGAGTTAGATAAGATCCTTAAAAATTCATATAAGGTTGAAGTGGTCCTAGTTTCTTCTTTCACAAAAATATAACGAGGACAATGAATTTATTATTATTATTATTATTTTAATATTTTAATATTTTAATATTTTAATATTATTTATTTATTTACTTATTTTTTTGGAAATAGGTAGAAATTATTTATTCAGAGAAAGGAAAAAGAAGAAACAAGATGGGATACAACCTCAACAAGCAACCTGATTTTCAAGAACAAACTCAATCAGGGCCTCAACAATAAAGAGAGGACAGCAGGCCAAGGGACAGAAGTTGACAATGTTCCTCCAGTTCGTGGTTTGGTTTCTTCTTCTTTGGAAATCTGTAGCTTCACAACAAGATTTTGGTTTCACATACAATGGATTTCGAGGAGTTGACATGAGCTTGGACGGGTTGGCACATATTACAGATAATGGCCTCCTTATGTTGGTAAACAACACCAATCAACAGGTGAGTCATGCTTTGTACCCACATCCAATTCACTTGAAGAATTCATCCACCGGCAAAGCTTTATCCTTCTCTACTACTTTTGTTTTTGCTGTTGGGGAAACCAAGTTTGGTGGCCCAGGAATGGCTTTCGTGATTGCACCCTCAAGAGAATTCCCAGGTGCTTTGCCTAGCAATTATTTTGGGCTTTTCAACTTGACCAGCATTGGCAAACCATCCGATCATGTCATCGCAATCGAGCTTGATTGCCTCCAAAACAAGGAGTTCGACGATATCGATGGAAACCATGTTGGTATTGATATCAATGACTTGAAATCTGTTCAATCTGCAACTGCTTCTTACTTTAGTGATAAAGAGAACCAGTTTGTGAACCTAAACCTCACCAGTGGACAACTCTTGCAACTCTGGGTGGAATATTATGGGGCAGAGAATCAACTTAATGTCACTTTAGCTCCTATTAACATCCCTAAACCAACCATCCCACTCTTGTCCTTGAAAATTGATCTTTCTGAGTTCATTGTGGATCCCATGTTTGTGGGATTCTCCTCAGCTACATACGTCTTGCCAGTATCCTATTATGTTTTGGGATGGAGTTTTGAAACAAATGGGGAAGCAAGAGATCTCACTCTCTCTCACCTTCCAAAGCTTCCTCAAACAGGACATAAAATGAGACCTAGTCTTTTTATTGTTGTATTTTCCGTAATAGGTGCTACTTCAGTTTTAATCTCAATCTTCATCCTCCAATTTATTGTGAGAAGGAAGAAAAAGTTTGCCGAAGTTCTTGAAGATTGGGAGCTTGATTATAGACCTCACAGGTTCAAATATAAAGATCTGTACATCGCCACCAAGGGATTCAAGGATAAGGAGCTTCTTGGAACTGGGGGCTTTGGTAGGGTCTATAGAGGTGTATTACCCATATCCAAAACAGAGGTTGCAGTTAAGCGAATCTCCCACAATTCTAGACAAGGGGAGAGAGAATTCATTACTGAGATCATCAGTATAGGTAAATTGAGGCATCGAAGTATAGTCCCACTCTTGGGCTATTGCCGATGTAAGGAAGAACTCCTTCTGGTCTATGATTTCATGCCCAATGGGAGTCTAGACAAACTCCTTTTTGATCAAACAACAACAAAGATGATTCTGAGTTGGTGTCAAAGATTTCGAATCATCAAAAGCGTGGTGGATGCCTTATCATATTTGCACCAAGAATGGGAACAAGTTGTGGTTCATAGAGACTTCAAGTCCAGTAATATCTTATTAGACAAGGAGCTAAATGGAAGATTGGGAGATTTTGGTCTTGCAAGATTATATGACCATGGAGCTGACCCTCAAACCACCCATGTGGTAGGAACACTTGGTTATCTTGCACCAGAACTTGGTAGGACTGGCAAGGCAAACCCTAGTGTGGATGTGTTTGCATTTGGGGTTTTTCTGCTCGAAATTGCTTGTGGTAGGAGGCCTATAGAGCCAGAAGCATCTGAAGAGCGTGTTGCACTGGTCGACTGGGTGATTTCATGTTGGCGTAAGGGCAGGATTCTTGATACTGTGGATCCAAAATTGGGATTGAATTATGATGTGGATGAAATGGAGCTGGTGTTGAAACTTGGATTGCTTTGTTCTCACTCTATTCCAACTAAAAGGCCTCATATGGTTGTAGTTATGGGATATTTGAAGGGAGAAGTTCCTCTACCGAAGCTGCGATTGCTTGGTCTACAAACAGGCATCGATGACAGAGATTTTGTGCCTTCAACAGGTTTTGGTAATGTCTCTATTGGCAGTCCTTATCCTAGAAGCCCAATGACTCGGTCATTATCAATTTCAGAATCTTTACTCTCTCAAGGTCGATGAGTATAATCAATTCTGTTAAGTTTTTTGCAGTCATGTTTATGTATCTGTATTCAGTAATAGGTTTTGAGTTATGGGTTAGATTATTAAATCAAAATTGTTTGCCTGATATTCTCAGTTCTACTAAGGATGTTGCAATACAATAAGAGAACCTGGTAGCTCTGTTCTAGAGTTAAAAGGGTCTCCCAAGAGGGCCACTCTACCAGGGCTACAGGGGAATCAGATCATCTGATCTGGAATATAAAAAAAAAAATATGTCCTAAACTTGCTCCGTTTCTTTTTCAGAACTGGAGTATTCTGAATCCAGCCATTAGATCTGTTCCATATCTTAGGAATTGATTGAGCATATCTAGATAAGATTCGATCCAAGTTTTAATCTATTCTAATTCTTAGATTTGATTTAATTTTATAATTCCTATTTGCTGGATTAGATTCAAGTTTAGGTTTAGGTTTAGTTGACTATTGTAGACTTGGTCAAGGAGTTCATCAAGTAGGCAGGCCGTTGGAAAGTTTGAAGTCTTGACCGTGTTTCTTCTCCCAAGTCTCCCATCCAACTCTATGGATATTCAACTGCTTGTGGCCCCCACTCCCATGGCTCACATTTCTCCCAACGTCTCTATTATTCAAATTGAGAATTATATTACTATAGTCTATTGTATTCCAGTAGCTGTTGTACACCTTATAAATTTCTTGTATTGACCTATATTTAAAATAGTTTGGTTTTAAAATATGGTATAATATTGTATTTATGATATAATTCATGTCTAACAAGGCTTGAGGTGACTATTTAAAGAGTTTCAAGTTCCCAATAGAGTGTCATGTGGTGCATGTCTAGGGTTTGAACCTTGGGATTGTAAATTATTATAGAAATTTAATAGTCATTAATAATTTGTTGCACGTAGCTTAAATGAATAGGTATCTTAAAAAAATAAAAATTATATATATATATATATATACAAAACAATTTAATAAAAAAATAGTTACATTTAGCGATGGTTTTAAATAACCACAGTAGTTATCAAGCATATAAACAATTTCATAATAATAATAAACAATTACATTTAGCGGTGCTTAACCATGATTGAGATACAAATAAAAGAAAACTACACAAAGAGTGTTTTTTACTAGAGAGGCTAATGAGAAAAAAAAAAAAAAAAATCGATTTATGTAAAATGGGATCTTGTGCAAGGTGTTGAATGCACTTCAAAGAGAGTACATGGTGGTAATGCATACGGTATGACATTCTATGTTTTCAAAAACATCATTTATGCTTAAAAGAGTTTTGGTGATTGAGATAACTTGATTGATGTTTGTCGGGATTACATAGGATGAGGTAATTTGCATCGTAAGTTCCAATTTTTATTGTTCTAGGTTGTGTTTATTGTTGAAAGAACTAGATCATGAATGTGACTGGGGAGATTTGAAAGATGTTGACCATGAATATAAGTGGGAGATTTTATTTTATGTTCTTACATTGTAAACTTAGCAAGTTGGGGCTTAATTAGTCTAATGTTTGGATTGTAGCATTGCCTTTGTGTCAACAAAGGTTGAAACAGGAGAGAGTGCTCCTAAGTCATTATTTGAGATTGTAACACTTACACTTGTGTAGGCTAGTGTCAACACAGGATAGGGTGTTCCTGTGTAATTGTAGTGGCTAAAACTCCCTAGTGATTAAGTAGACGTTGAGCTCTATTTGGGTGTCAGTTCCATGCCCATGTAAATCCCACTCCTACATTCAAGCTACTTTCCTTTTTCTTCCATTAATATTAAAACAATTACACTACTTTGAATTTGCACAAGCATGTACATCACGGTTATATGTTCAAGCCTTGGGAGAGATAAAACTAAGGAAAATAAAAAAAGAAGCTAAACCAGATTTTGAATCTGTACTAATATAAGGTAGAGGACTAGGACCATTGACAAAGTTGAGCATGAATGGACGATCCCATCTTAAGCACGTTTTTAATTATCCTTTTTTTTTTTTGGTAAAGATTCTGAATTTATTAAAAAGATTGAAAAAAAAAAAAAAACCCCCTCAAAATATAGAGAATAAGAGTCCTACCTTCCGCATTGCCATCAATAGGACTTAAAAAGCCATCAGCAATATGTAAACCACGGTCTAGAATTCCTATCTTCTCAAGATCTCCTCCATGATTTAGATAGGGAAAGAATGTCACACCCCGTTCACATAGAACCGGACCGGTGACCGGGTTAACTCCGGTTAACCAAAACCTGCCAGAATCATCTGATACAGTACCCAACCACAGCATACACACATCTAAAATAAACATTCAAAAGTTCAACGGAAGACTTAATTTACCTGTAAATACCCCCAATATACTTGATACCCAAATTGTAGTATATAGATAAATACATGTGGACCCACAGGCATGATATTTACACAAAAAGAATAACAATTCACGTATCAAATACACAAAAAGGGGTCATAAAAAGAATAAAAAAGTAAACTCTGTACGGCATCAATACTGCGATCCTGCAGCATAGCCCTCGCACGCATAATCCGTGCCGTGCTCATACTCCTCGGGGACCCACCAATCCTCGTCGGGGAACTCAACTGTGGGGCCTGACCCTTGATCTTCAGGCGGGTGACCTGCAGAATCATCTAAAAGAGGTGTACACGTGGGATGAGCTCATTAGTTCAGTAAGTGAAAAGAAGGACCACACAACAATCCACACAACAATCACATCCATATGCACTATATGCTATGCAATTCATTTTAAATCTCATCCACCTAAACAACATTACTAAGTCTTGGGTTTGGTGCTACTATAACAGTGCGCGTATGCTCCGGGTACGAGCCACGAATTCCATCCCGCGATATGCCCATAGGGCTGTCGGAGAAGGCCCACCATGAGTACTCAAAAAAGTGAAGCATGCCGACTACCGACTTTCAACATAAAAGTAAATGACAGAAAGTAAAGGTGCTGACTCCAGCAATTTAAAAGCAGTACGATTGGTCCTCTTGAATATACCACTGAGATTGCCGACTATCCAAATGACCAGCCGGGCGTATGTCTAACCACCACAGTGACCCGACACCCGCGACCATTGCTTCCCCCCAAGTGATAACCCAACACCTCAACCCCGTTGGGAAGGGTTGTAGTACGGGAAGATGATAATCTTAAATCGCATGCTCTTATATGACATAGTACGATTGCATAGTGCCACTGCGTCCCATTCCACGGGCCACCAATGAACTCATTTCTAAGCCGACTATGGCATCTAGTCTAATAATGCATCATGCACAATGATTCCATCATTCATCACATAAGCACATCGATCAATTAGCATTGAGAAAGTAAACACAACACACATGTCATAGTCATGTGAGGATGACTAAGCTATACATAGTTTGCATGATGACATGGCTAGTCTAGATACAATTGAATGATGCCACACAAGCTTTAAAGTAAAAGTAAACGTCCTCTCTCCACTTACTTGTTGTGTACAAAGACTCACGCCCGGTACAGGTGAGATTCGGTGCAAGAAACGTAAATTTTAGTGAACCTATCATAAGTGAATGGGGTTAGCATTTCACCACTTTGGGGTCAAAACTAACAATATTTGATGACTAAAAGGTGACTAAATCATATTTAAAATCATAAAAGAAGGTCTTCCATCCATTTTGGGTCCATTCGGACACAAAAATCACGTTGGGGGCCTCTCAGGTGGGTCGGACAGCCCACCTGTCACGACCCACCGGTCATCTCAGGTGGACGGGTCGGCCCGCCGATGGGGACCGAGGGTCGGTCCTCTCAGGTGTGTAGGTCGGCCCACCGATGGGGACCGAAGGCCTACCCTCTCAGGCGGGTGCCCTCAGGCGGGCTATGTGGCCCACCAGTCCCGGCCCACCTGTGAGGGCAGGAAAATGCCTTTTTTCTGAAACTTTCCCCAACCCTTGGGGAATCAAATGGCTCTTTTCCAAGATTTAAAAAGTAGGGTATCACATTTATCCCCCCCTTTTTAAAAATTTCATCCTCAAAATTGGCATACCTGGTTGTTCGAAAAGATGAGGATACTTGGCTTGGATTTCATCCTCTTTCTCCCAAGATGCTTTTTCAAGTGAATGATTTGCCCATAGTACCTTCATGAAGGAAATTGATCAGTTGCGAAGGGTTTTCACTTTTCGGTCCAAGATTTCAGCTGGCTGCTCTGTATAGGTCATATCAGCTTCTAGATATTCTGGTTCCACGGGTAATACATGCGATGGATCATAAATGTATCGCTTCAGCATGGATACATGGAATACATTATGAACATTCCTGAGTGAAGGGGGCAGAGCAAGCGTGTAGGCTATTGAGCCAACCTGAGTTAAAATCTCAAATGGGCCAATGTATCTCGGGCTCAACTTACCCTTTCGATGGAATCTTTGCAACCCTTTAGTAGGAGAAGTCTTGAGAAACACCTTTTCTCCTGCCTGAAACTCAATGTCTTTCCTGCGGTTGTCTGCATAGCTCCTTTGATGTGACTGAGCTGCCTTAATCCTTTCTCGAATAGCATCGACCTTGTCACAAGTCATCTGTATCATTTCAGGCCCTAGCATTCGACATTCGCCTACCTCATGCCAATACAGAGGAGTTCTACACTTCCTACCATATAATGCCTCATATGGAGCCATCCCAATTGTAGCTTGGTAACTGTTGTTATAGGAAAACTCCATAAGGGATATATATTCTTCCCAACTACCATACATTTCCATTGCACATGCCCTGAGCATGTTTTCTAATATCTGTATGGTTCGCTCCGACTGACCATCAGTCTATGGGTGGAAAGTAGTACCCAAATTCAATTGTGATCCCAAAGCATGCTGGAAGCTTTTCCAAAATCTGGAAGTGAACCTTAGGTCCCCATCTGACACAATGCTCACTGGCACTCCATGCAAGCGCACTATGTTATCCATATAAAGTTGTGCTAACTTGGCCATAGAGAACTTGGTCTTGATGGGAATGAAATGAGCAGTCTTAGTAAGCCGATCAACTATCACCCATATCGCATCCATCCCCTTAGGTGTGCATGGTAGTCCGGTGACAAAGTCCATTGTAATCCTATCCCACTTCCAGTCTGGTACTGGGAGTGGCTGAAGAGTACCATAAGGTCGATGCCTCTCAGCTTTTACTTTTTGGCATGTAAGACAAGTCGCTACATACAGGGCTATTGTGATTCTCATGCTTGGCCACCAGTAATTTTGTTTAAGGTCTTTATACATCTTTGTACTTCCTGGGTGGAGTGAGTACTCAGAGCTATGTGCTTCCCGCACTATCTTGTCTTGTATCTCCAAATCATCGGGCACACACAACCTACCTCGAAACAATAATGCCCCATTGCTGGCTAAAACGAAATCAGGGTCGTTCATTGTTTGATCTTGAATCTTAATTCTGATCCGTTGCAACTCAGGATCCGAAGGTTGTTTCATTATCACCTCTTGCCTAATAGACGGATGCACCTGTAGGGCTGCCAGGGATACAGTCAACCATTCAAGGTTTTCTGGTTGATGTTCAAGCTCTATGGTTGCTCCTTCATATAAGAGGGTTTCATCCATTAGCATCGCCTCCGTACGAGTGGTGGGCTGACTGCTAAGTATGAGAGTGACACAGTCTGTGCCTTCCAACTTAACGTATCTGCCACTACATTAGCCTTGGCGGGATGATACTGAATGTCGCAGTCATAATCCTTCATGAGCTCAAGCCATCTCCTCTGCCTCATGTTCAAAATCTTTTTAGGTGAAAAAGTACTTAAGGCTTTTGTGATCACTATATATCTCGCACTTCTCCCCATACAAATAATGTCACCAAATCTTTAGGACAAAAATGATCGCGGCTAGTTCCAAGTCATGAGTGGGGTAGTTTTTCTCATATTCCTTTAGTTGTCGGGATGCATACGCTATCAACTTACCGCGTTGCATGAGAACACAACCCAACCCAACCTTGGAAGCGTCAGTGTAGACTGTCATTCCACCTGTGCCTTCAGGGATGGTCAATACAGGGGCCGACACCAACCTCTTCTTCAATTCCTGAAAAATCTTCTCACATTCCTCTACCCATTCAAATTTCAAATCCTTTTTGGTTAACTTAGTCATTGGTGTTGAGATCCGAGCAAAATTCTCAATGAAGCGCCGGTAATATCCAGCCAAACCCAAGAAACTTCTAATTTCAGTAACGTTTTTAGGGCTTTCCCACTCTACTACTGCTTTCACCTTATCAGGATCCACCTCGATTCCGGCCTCAGACACTACGTGTCCCAGGAATCCAACTTGCTCAAGACAAAATTCACATTTACTGTATTTGGCAAACAATTCTTGTTCTCTCAGCCTCTGTAACACCATCTTTAAGTATTGAGTGTGCTCCGCTTCTGTCTTAGAGTAGATTAAGATGTCATCAATAAAAATAATTACTCATTTATTAAGGACATCGTGGAATACTCGATTCATTAGATCCATGAATACTGCGACGCATTGGTTAACCCAAAAGATAACACTAGGAACTCATAGTGACCATACCGAGTCTTGAACGTTGTCTTGAGTATGTCGCTGCTCTTTATCTTGAGCTGATAATAGCGTGATCTAAGGTCTATCTTTGAAAATGCCTTTGCACCTTGTAGTTGGTCAAACAAATCATCGATGTGTGGTAATGGATACCGGTTCTTAATGGTTAGCTTATTCAATTCCTAGTAATCGATGCACATACGCAAGTTGCCATCCTTCTTTTTAACAAACAATACTGGGGCACCCCAAGGTGAAACACTTGGGCGGATAAAGCCCTTCTCCAATAATTCTTGCAACTGCATCTATAACTCCTTCAATTCGGCTGGTGCCATCCTATATGGAGCTTTAGACACTAGAGCTGCTCCAGGAATCAAGTCTATGGCAAATTTTAACTCTCTATCAGGCGGTAGATGCATCAGATCATCTGGAAAGACGTCGGGAAATTCTTTAACCACATTTACCTCTTCTAGAGGTGTAACCTTTGCATCAACATCAAGTACCGATGCTAAGTAACCCTGACATCCACTTTCCAACAACTTTACCATTTGAAGAGCAGAGACGAGGACCCTTCTAGCCTGCTTCATTTTATCTGCTTGGTATGCCAATTCTTTTCCTTCATCATCTGTCACCCTAATTAATTTTTCGGCACACATCACATTAGCTCGATGGGCAAACAACCAATCCATGCCCAGTATAACGTCAAAATTCTGCATGTTGAATTTAATGAGTTGTGTATCCAATTTCTTCCCACTGATTTCCACTGGGCACGGCCCATACACCTCCTTCAACTGTGTAACTTTTCCTGTAGGCATACTAACAATCATCTCATGATCTAGTGTCCTGGGTGACATACCAAGTTTCTCAGTAAATCTCTTAGATACAAATGAGTGTGTAGCTCCTGAATCAAACAAGACATAGGCTGGTATACCTGATACAGGTAGAACACCTAGTGCAACAATGCATATAAGTACAGCAGGTCATCAACATTTAGCATAAGGAAAATCTTAAATTAAAATGTACCTGCTACCACTTCCGTGCTGGCCTCAGCTTCCTCAACTGATAAGGCATACATTTTCTCTTGCTGTTAATTCCCCCGCGTTAAGGGAGGTCTGTACGCAGAGGGCTGACTGGAGGGTAAGGCTAGTCTAACTCGACAGTCTTTAGTAAAATGCCCAAAACTGTAGCAGTTGAAGCAACGGATCTGTGACGTCAAAACTGTGGCAGGGCCCCTCTGCACTTGACCTGATGCGGATGGGGGACGGGGTGGCCTTGTGACTGTAGGCACCATACTAGTGTTTGGGCGAAAAGATGTAGAGCCCAGACCACCACCTGGTAGAGGAAAGTAGCCAGATGGCCTATAGGGCTGTCTGTATGTAGGCCCAAAACTATACGACCCACGGTATACCTTGGATGAGTTGCCCATGTCCGGAAATGGATTAGTCCTCTTCCACAATCCAGGTGTGAGGGACTGTTCTCCCTTCTGCTTATCTTCCATGGTCTTAGCCTTTTGCATAATCTGGCCATAATCTGTCAAATCTAAGACCTCGAGCACTGACCCAATAGATGCCTTTAATCCCTTCAGAAATCTTGCAGCCTTTTCTTTAGCTGACCTCATATGCCTAAGGGAAAAATGGAACAAGCTTTCAAACTTCTGCTGATACTCAAGGATAGTCTTATTCCCTTAAGTTAAGGCCATGAATTCCATCTCTTTACAATCTCTGAAGCTACGAGGGTAATGGTTGGCCAAAAACAACTCCTTGAACTGCTCCAATGTGGGTTCCGGATCTGCGGCCAACAATATAGGCTTAGAGGCTTGCCACCAAGAGTTAGCTTCATTCTTGAGTTGTAGCCCCACACAAATAAGCTTCTGTGCCTCAGTGCACTCAATTACCTCAAATATCTTTTCCAGCTCTTGGATCCACTGGTCCGGCTCTAGAGGATCACTTCCCACCTTAGAGAATACAGGTGGCAAATTCCTCTTGAAAGATTCCACTACCCTTGACATATTATTCGTCGGTGGGTAATTGGGTGCATATGCCATATAGTAAGGGTACGGAGGGGGCACCATATACGGAGGAGTGTTGAGTGGCTGAATTGGAGGTATACCTCCAGCTTGTGGCCCCATACCAGACCCTACAGGTGGGTCTTGTGGAGTAATTATCCAGGGATGTTGATCGGGTTGAGGAAGGTCTAACTGTTGCTGTATAGCAGCCATAAATGCCTGCTGCTGCTGGAGCATTTGTTGCTGGAAGGCTTGTTGTGACTGATGGATTATGGTTGCAACATCACCCGGAGTGATGACCGGTGGAGGATCCGAAAGTGTAGTCACATGTGGGTCCCTTTGTGCCACACCCTAATCAAAGGTTTCTTGAGGTTGTGGGAGTAGGGTTTGCCCCACAGAGCGGGACCTTCTAGGATTTGATGGTCGACCGACCGGACGAGGACCATGTGAGGTACCTCATGCATTGCTACCAGATTTAGTATGTACCATCATGTCCTTGCACTTGGAACATACCATACACAAGCATTGGTTAAGTACCTTAGAATTTATATCGGCACATAATCATATGCCAACACACGGGGTATTGTAGTGTGTGATGTCTTGCAACCAGCCACAGCTTAATCCCGAAAATATAGAGCTAGTGTTTCGACAAGTAGGATGATGGTCCCACTCGACTCCTCATTTTTTATTTTTTACATATCAATATTTTATATATATAGTAAATCTCCCCTTTTTTTATTTTTCTCCCAACTGGCGGGCAGCTCGGGTCGGGCCCGCCAGTCCAACCCGAGGCGAAAAACGCACAGGGGCTTTTAAGCCCCTTTTTCCTCCTCTTTCTCCCATTCCTTCTCTTGGCTTACTTGGGGCGATTTTTGGGAGGTTCTTAGCACGTCCACTCGCGATTTCACTCGACGATTCCCCGGATTTTTAGAAGATCCAAGCTCCTTTCACTCTCAAGTAAGTCTCTTCTCCATTTCTCTTCTTGGAACATGTATTTTGGAGGTTGAATCCATATATACTCCCCACATCTTGATCTTTTTCATGTTTCTTTCCATAGAACAATCATTCCATGAGAATATGATGCTTCCTTTGTGACTCATTCATAGTTTTGGGCCTTACTACCCAATCTAGGAGAGAAAATCCCAAACCATGCCCTAGTTTCTCCAATTTGGGGTTTTCTTCTACCTCTACCCTTTTTTCCCCAACTAACAAGTCAAATGAAATTTCTTATCCTTGATTTGCACTTACAATGTTGGAGAGATCATGAAAACTTGTATATGCTTGCAATCCCATCTCTTTCTCATGAAAATCCATCTCTTTTTCATGAAAATCCATCTCTTTTGTGTTGGGTTTCTTGAAAAAAAATTCTGGGTTTCTATGATTTTCTTCACATCATTCCATACTTGTGGACAACTTAATCTCTTTCATTCCTTGCACATCAATGTCATAATAGAAAATTTCTTTGCATAATCTTGATTGTATAATGATAGGCAACTCATTCACAGACATGTAACCTTCAAGTTCTACACTATTATGGGATTTTTCATTTTCTTAGATTGAACTTGCACATTGAAATTTGGGGTTTTCCATCATTTGACACTAATTACCCCACTTGAGGAAATTCTCATGAGGCTTTCCATCACTTCTCACTTGCCATGCTTTATACGCCTTCGTTACTTTTCTATTTTGCAATATGCTAGTGGATATCATGCTTTGGGGGCTTCCTCCTATTCATTTTTCCATGGTTTAACCACTCCTCTTTTTATAATAATCCACATTATGTATTTAGGTGCATTTACATATGCTTGCTCACCCACCTATTTGCTTCCTTTGTTATGTAACATCCTTACTTATCATTATTTCTTCTCTTTTCTTACTAGGATGTCTTCTCGCAAGGGCAAGGAACCCGCATCCTCTTCCAATCTACATAGGGCCACAACTTCTAAACGAAAAAGTGTAGGGACTAGTTCCCCAGCCCTTCGCACAAGGCAACAAGGACATGCCCCCATCGATCCTTTAGACTATGATAAGGGACTCTTCTGGAGTTTGAGGGCGGAAACTAATTGGCAGACCTTTCTAAAGAGGTATGTGATGATGGAGAAGACCGTGGTAATTAGTGATTTCAACAAGATTCAACTTCAAGAGAGATTTACTGCACTGGGTTGGCAGTCCATCCTTAACATCGATCGTCCATGCTATGACCAATTGGTTCGAAGATTCTACTATAATTTGGAGGTCTCTTACCAGTATGGGGAGTACTCAATCACTAGCATGGTGAAAGGGGTGAACATTCGCTTGACTGTGGACACCCTTGCTAGTATTTTAGATATTTCATCAGTTGGGCATCAATTCTACAGTCCCCTAAGGAGTAAGCCCGTGGGCCCATCCCTAAGTTCGGAGACGCAAGACCACATTTACGAGACCATTTGTGGCAACAAGGTGCGTCTGGATTCCAAGACGACATTTTACCCGGAGGTTCGTGTATTTGTTCGCTTGGTTCAGTTTAATTTACTCCCTAGAGGAGGTCACTGGAACCAAGTAGGCTTCATGGCGGCCTACATAGCCTTCTGCATCTATAAGGCCTTGGAGGGAGGTGCCGAGCACTTATGCTTGCCCTATGTTATACTTAAGACTATGGAGCATCATACCACACACCCTGAGGATGGAGGTTTCCCATATGGTAGGACCCTCACCAGGATCTTTGAGTTCTTTGGGGTGGATTTGAGTGGTGAGGAGGGAAAGACTCTAGTGGACAAATTTAACAGGGGAAACCTACAAAGGATGGGTCTCCAAGCTCTTATGGATGTACCTCAGAGGGCAGGAGCTCAAAGAGGTAGGGATAAGGGAAATGCCCATAGGGAGGATGTCCCCATGGAGGAGGAAATTAGTGAGGAGGATGAGGATTATGTTCCTTAGTTCGAGGAGGAGGACTTTTTGGACGAGGATATCCTCGAGGAGGAGTCTCTTGATTCGAGAGACGTTGATCCTAACTTTGCTAGGACTGTAGACTCACAGCATAGGGCCCCACCACCTGGGAGTGGTGCATTTGACTTTGAGAGTATGATGACTAGTATGAGGGCCTTGAAAGATGGGCAAGATTAGCTTCTGAGAAGACTAGATGAGAGTGCTACTAGAGAGGAAAATATCTTAGAAAGGCAGGCTACATTAGAGAATTCCTTCCTAAGATTGAGCGAGGATTTGGACACAACGGCCAATGCTATTTCAGTGGATTTTTCCTGACTCCGGAGGGATGTACAACTAGTGAGTTCAAGGTTTGATTATTACGACCGTCGGCTCAATCTTAGATCGAGACCTAGGAGGGATGGATTAGTAGAGCTAGACAATGACGAGGGTCTCTGAGGACTTAGCTCACCTATCTAAATCAGCTTTTCTACTTGTCTCTATGTTGTTTATATTATTTTTTTTTTTTTTGTACTTTTCTCTGTAATTGGACTTGCTAGTATGGTGTTATGATGTTGTTGGTGACTTGTGGTTAGTTTTGTATGCTTGATAACTTATTGTAATTTAGTTGTAACAACGTTAGTTAGCTTTTATCGATTATGCTTATTTGTATATATATGTTGTCTATCAGGTGCTTATGTACGAAAAATTTGGGAAATCTTGTTTTAGCGTCGTTATGCTGCCAAAATTTTGTTAAATTCGTACTCGATGGGTTATGAAATCAAGTAACTAATCTTTTATTTATTCCAGGTAAACTTTCTCTCATGCATGCCATGAAATGTAATAATTAAATGCAACCATTTTTTTTTTTTGGCTCTTAACTCTTTAAAGTTTTTACGTTTACCCAATCCCATTTCCTATTATAGATTCTATGGGGTCTAAATGATATGCTGTGAGTGGATAGAGCATCACGCTCTGATACCACCGTTGTCACACCCCGTTCACACAGAACCAGACCGATGACCGGGTTAACTCCGGTTAACCCAAACCTACCAGGATCATCTGATACAGTACCCAACCATAGCATACACACATCTAAGATAAACATTCAAAAGTTCAGCGAAAGACTTAATTTACCTGTAAATACCCCCAATATACTTGATACCCAAATTATAGTATATAGATAAATACATGTGGGCCCGCAAGCATGATATTTACACAAAAAAAATAACAATTCATGTATCAAGTACACAAAAAGGGGTCATCAAAAGATAAAAAAGTAAAACTCTGTACGGTGTCAATACTGTGGTCCCGCAGCATAGCCCTCGCACGTGCAATCCGTACCGTGCTCATACTCCTCGGGGACCCACCAATCCTCATCGGGAAACTCAACTGTGGCGCCCAACCCTTGTTCTTCAGGCTGGTGACATGTAAAATCATTTAAAAGAGGTGCGCATGTGGGATGAGCTCATTAGCTCCGTAAGTGAAAAGAAGGACCACACAACAATCACATCCATATGCACTATATGCTATGCAATTCATTTTAAATCTCATCCACCTAAACAACATTACTAAGTCTTTGGTTTGGTGCTACTACAACCACAGTGCGCGTATGCTCCGGGTATGAGCTGCGAACTCCATCCGACGATACGCCGATAGGGCTGTCGGAGAAGGCCCACCGTGAGTACTCAGAAAAGTAAAGCATGCCGACTACCGGCTCTCAACATAAAAGTAAATGATAAAAAGTAAAGGTGCTGACTCCAGTAATTTAAAAGCAATACGATTGGCCCTCTTGAATATACCACTGGGGTTACCGATTGTCCTAATGACCAGCCGGGCGTATGTCTAACCGCCACAGTGACCCGACACCCATGACCACTGCTTCCCCCAAGTGATAACCCAACACCTCAACCTCTGTTGGGAAGGGTCGTAGCACGGGAAGATGATAACCCTAAACTGTATGCTCCTATATGACATAGTACGATTGTATAGTGCCACCACGTCCCATTCCACGGGCCACCAATACACTAGTTTCCAAGTCGACCATGGTATCTAGTCTAATAATGCATCATGCATAGTGATCCCATCATTCATCACATAAGCACATCGCTCATTTAGCAATGAGAAAGTAAAACATAACACACATGTCATAATCATATGAGGATGACTAAGCTACACATAATTTGCATGATGACATGGCTAGTCTAGATACAATTGAATGATGCCAAAAAAGCCTCAAAATAAGGTCAAACTTCCTCTCCCCACTTGTTGTGTACAAAGACTCACCCCCGGTACAGGTGAGATCCGACGCGAGAAACGTAAATTTTGGTGAAACTATTATAAGTGAATGGGGTTAGTATTTCACCACTTTGGGGTCAAAACTAATAAGATTTGATGGTTAAATCATGTTTAGAATCATAAAAGAAGGTTACACGTCCGTTTTGGGTCCATTCGGATACAAAAATCACGTTGGGGGCCTCTCGGGTGGGTTAGACAGCCCACCTGTCACGGCCCATCGGTCTTCTCAGGTGGGTGGGGCAGCCCGTCGATCGGCCCACCGATCCTGACCCACCGGTGGGGACCGAGGGCCGCTCCTCTCAGGCGGGCAGGTCGGCCCATCGATTGGCCCACCGATCTACCCACCGGTCCTAGCAGAGGGCCTACCTTCTCAGGCGGGCTGCCCTCAGGCGGGCTGTGCGGCCCAGCGATCCCAGGCCACCTGAGAGGGAGGAAAATTGCCCTCTTCCTTGAAACTTTCTCCAACCTTTGAGAAATCAAATGGAGTTTTTCCAATCATATTTTCCATACATTCAAGGTCTTATAAGATGATTCTAACCTAGATCTAGGTTAGATTTTAGGATTGAAAAGCCATCTTACCTTCTTTGCTTAAGAACCCCAAAAATCACTTCTTATCTCAAGAAATCACTAATGCTTCTCCAATCTTGTAAACACTTCTTCAAATCCTTCAAAATCAACACATAGACCATCTATTAAACCTTAGATTCATCATCTCAAGGGGGATTTACAAGACCTCAAGGAACTCTACCCAAATCAAGGGTATTACTTGGGTTTGGTGAAAATTTAAGAAACATAGCCTTTGCTCACCTCCAATCGTAGATCTCGTGTTGGGGATCACTCTTCTGGCATCGGAATGGGAAGATCAAACCTTGGCACCGCTTAAATCCTTTCCTTCCTCCTCTTCCTTCCCCTTTCTTCTTCTCCGTTCTCTTTTCTCCCTTCTTTTCTCTCTCCTCTTTACTCTTCTCACCAAACTCCTTAATGTAATAAATGAGAAAATGAAAAACACAATAATGCTATTTATACTTTTTTAAAACAACTAGTAACCACATGGGTGGGTCACTCAGGTGGGCGGATGCGCCTGCCTATGACCGCCCACCTCAGAGCCAAAAATTTACCAACAAGTGGGATTTTGATGGAATTCGACTCTCAGCGTGTATCTCATTCTTGGCACAAGGTATATTCTACTTATGCACTTTAGGATACTGCTACCTACCAGCATTACCTGTACATGGCCTTATGATACGTGCATGTGCATGGCTTTGGTACACCCGTCTCCTCTGGCACTGATTCGGACTTGTCTGGCCAATCTGTGTTCAAAGTCACCCTTGCCATCATGGTCCATAAGGAACCCGCCTTAACCCACTCTAGTTCGGGTCCTGCATGGTTAAACCGAGTCAACCGTGTAATTAGATCGGTTTTAAAAAGTAGGGTATCACATTCACAGTATTGGGTTTCGACCCCTAGGGAGACTGAAATTTTTGTTGAAACTTGGGAAATTTTGAGGATACCGGGGAGTTTTTCCTGGTATGGTGGAAACTTTGGTTTCTACCCCCAAACAGTGTTTTTTTTTGTCTGATTTTTTATGTACATCCTATTTTAAACATTTCTAACGCATTCACATCATTAGTTTCATAAAAAAAATACATAAAATCTTACTTGTGTGGTGAACCAAAGGTTCGATAATCATCACGCTGACTTCTTGACTTAAACTCTAAAACTATACTACATAATGACTGTATATAGTTTACAATCTACATCAAAACATAGGACATAATACAAATGATCCAAAATAAATAAAAATATTACATCATCAACAGTTATCTATCAACACTCAATAGTAGTGATTCAATTACTTAACACTCGAAAGTAGTGACTCAATTCTAAATAGTGTCTAGGCGGTTCCATCCAAGTAGTGACTCACTACCCTCAAGGCATGCATCTTATCTTTTCTAACATTATTTAGTAAGCTATATATATATTTTATATCATAAAAAATCAACATTAAGCCACATCAAGTCGTTAAAAATCAACATTAAGTCACATTAAGTTATAAAGAATCAGCATTTAGAGAAATGCTCTTGTTCTATAATAAGTTTGACAGGTCAAATGATTTTTATTTTTACATGAGACTTTTTGTATCAGGTATAACATAAAACTAGTTTTCCAACAAGTCTAAGATTACTTAAATTTGAGCTGTAATGACATAGTTATGCTTCGGTCAAACTTAATTTAAAGTGCGTAAATGCTGTTAAAATTGCCTGAATGAAAATAATTTTAGGGATATCAAAACAAAAGATTATTTTATTGGACTTTTGGTTTTTAGCAATGTTTTAACATTATAGGATTTATAAAATTTTCATAATTGAGAAAAACCCCAGCATTTAAAGGTTGAAAAATCGCCCTATAACCAAAATCTAGTTTTTGTTTTTGGACTAGGGGGTTGACTTTTTATCCTTTAGGAATTTGATTTTTAAATTATTGTTATTGGATTCAAATAGGGGGAACTTTTACTTAAGATGTTATTCATAAATAAGTGCCAGAAAACTGTTTCCCCAAGTTTGGTAGTCAAAAAATGAAAATCTTCACTATTTTCCCAAGTTTCCCACACTTGGGAGAAAAAATGCATAAGAGAAGGTCGAAATTTCCTATGTTTTGGTCGAAACATGAGAAACATGGTTGAAACCAGTTGAAATCTGGTCGAAACAGTGGATTTTTGAAAGTCACCAGAGGTTTCGTTTCGACCTCTAGTGACACCTGCGAAACATGCAAAATTTCCCATGTTTTGCTTGAGTTCTTGAGCCATGTCCACAGTTCCATTTGCCTTTTCTTTTACTATAAACACCCATTTGCATCCCATTGGCTTCTCATGAGGTGGAAGAGATCTCAACTCATATGTGTCATTCTTTCCAAAAGCCCACATCTCTTTATCCATTCCACTTTTCCACTGTGGTTTTGCAAAAGCATCTTGCCAATTCTACGGAAAAGAAATGCATGACAAAGTGGATAAGAAAGCACGATAGGAAGGAGATAGGGAGTCGTAATAAATAACATTGAAAATAGGATGTTGATCCATGTCCTACTTACTCTACAGACAGCAATAGGGAGATCAAGAGACGGATCAATGACATATGAAGGTAGGAGATTACCTGATGGGATGTTAGACTCTAGTGGAGAGGACGATTGGTGAGGTAAAGTGGCAGTGATATCTTTCTTCTTTCGACCCGAATACACCTATAATTGGTCCCTCTTGAGTAGATTTTGGCTCCCCCTGAGCAGAACTCTCTGGCAGCCCCTTGTCAACAACAGTTTCTTCCTCTTCTGGAGGGAGAGGAATACCAGCTTCAAATGAGGCAGTCAATGGCACGTCTTCACCAACATTACCAGTAGTACCAGACTCTCCCTGAAGAGGTGCCAAGGTAGAATAGTAGGCTTTTGGCTTATGGAAGACCACATCCATTGTGACAAACATACGCTGAGTGGGGGTGGGGTCTTAGCACTTGTAACCCTTCTGAGTGGGAGGGTACCCAAGAAATATACATCGAAGACCATGTGGATCGAGCTTGCCTTTTGGATGATGATTATGAGCAAAGCCTACACAACCAAAAACTTTGGGAGGAACCATAAAAGAGGTAGACCCAATAAGGACCTCAATGGGATAGTGAGAGTCCAACACGGGATGTCATCCTATTGATAAGGTATGAAGCATTAAGGAGTAAGGACAGCGTCAGTCCAGTACTGTGGTGGGACATGCATCTCAAACATTATAGAACGAGCAACCTCCAATAAGGTGCCGTTTGACAACACTTTTATTCTTGGAGAGTGTTCTTTTATAGAATTGTTCATTTTCAATTCCATGTTGTGAAAACACTCTGGTGGAATAGAAACGACATTTGGTAAAACTGTTCCAGAAATATCATTACAACAGGAAAAGAACAGAAACAGTGTTTGGCAGACACTTCATATAAATTCAATTCTGAACAATAAAATTAGTAATTACAGACATGCCATTATGGTCAAATTTAACTTAAATAAGGAAGTACTTAGTTAATGAAATTGTCTTTTAACATACTACTGCTCTTAAAAGGAAATACATAAATGAACAAAATTTTCTCTTGACAAAAAAGAATTGTTAAATTACAAAAGGTCACATTTCCTTCCTTCAGAATCTTAGGTCTTTTGGAGGTCTTGTCTCATCCTATGGATTTAGACAAACTGTCCCAACTAATAAGCCTAATATATATCTAGATTACCCAAGTATAGTTCAGGTGACTTTGGCCGGACAAACTCCAAAGAAATAGATCAAATAAGTGGAATTAGGTCTACACTTTGAAATGCAAACATATATAACAGCGATTATTCTCTGTAACAGAGAGAACTTGATTGATTTATTCAGGGAATAATGTCGTAATGTGAGCTAAAGTTACTGTTTCTGAAATCCTAAATTCCCTCTGTTCATCTTTGTAACAGAGAGAACTAGATCAATTATTTTAGGAAATGATATTAGTTTGAGCTATTCTCAATGCAATTCTCTCAGAACACTGTTTATAGGAGCCAATTGATTCTTCTTTCACTCAGATTACAGTATTTAGGACCCAAAAGAAACAATAATTAGAAGCAGAAGCAGAAGCAGATCTCCATAATGTGACTTGGTAAGAGCTTCCATGATACAAAGAACCATCAGACTTTAGTGGCATTATGGACAAGTGAGAGTATAAGCCACCATTTTCTCCATCAACCCCATAACAGATTCCTTAGCTGTTTAACTGATTAAGAAAGGTAGAAGCTAGTTGGAACTGCAGTAGAAACCGCCACAGATAATCTAATCATTCCAAGATTTCTTGCTTCCCTCCATTTGCAAACGGCTTCTTTTGTTTTCTAGCAGCAGCACTCCATTTGCAAATTGCTTCTTTTGCTTCCCTCTATTTATAACCAAAATGTTTGTGTGGATGGTTGCCTTGATTGACATGCTATGAACAATTGAATAAAAAGGTCTTGGTGGATTCGAACCACTATCCCTTCGAACATGCTTGAGACATGCTGATGTTCCAAGCGCTTTACCAATTTAAGCTAAAGACCCATCAAGTAGAATTTGAAATTTACAAGTAACCACAAGACTGTGCCACAAACCATGCTTCAAAGATAATACCCAATGAGGACCTTGCCACAAACCTTCCTAATGTGCCCCACATGTATGGAAATGTACTTCAGGCTGAACAGCAACAAAGTAGTGCAAGGAGATTGAAGAAATGATTTTGCCTAAAATATTTTTGGACTGAAGTTCGGCTAAAGGCCAACCTATCTGAATGCTTTCCCTTGCCAAGAGAACCTTGTGATTATACTAGTGTATCAGACTCTTCTAGACCTGGGAATCCAATATACTTCTCCTTCTTTGATAAGGAACACAACACTTAGCCGGTTGATACAATTTCCAGTCAGCATTTCAATTCCAATCCAACTCAACATGCAGCAAAAGACAAGCACAATGTAGCACCACTATGGATATCAAAGGCTTCAAACACATGGATTAGGATCATCAAGTGAACTGTGTCAGGGTAAATAGTTTAGCTCTGGGTTCAATCAGACAACAGACCAGATGAGTTGGTAAGCATCTTCAGAACATAGAAGAAAGAAAAATCATCACTAACAAAATGTAACCATTTCAGTTAGAAAATAGAATGAGACAGAAAATCTCCTTTTCCCTGAGAATTTTCAGAACTATCCATGTAGACGATGGGACCATGGGCCTGGATATCCCGAAACTCCTGGAATCGAATGCTCTCCTTGTTGAAATATTAAAGAGACTCCTACATTATTACAAATAACAAATGAGAAGGAAATAAAAAATCAAACATTTCATCTCCAGTAATTTTTAAAACAGACAATCTCTACGTCCTTGACTTGGGAATGGCATTTCTTGTGTGCTGATTAAAAAAAAAAAAATAAGAACTTGTTCGAGCTATAATATAGGAAAAGAACCCTTCACTATTCAACCTCCACAATGCTTATTCATGAATCAGGAAAAGAAAAGAAAGAAACTCAAATTATGGCTTCAAATTTTACTTTCATTGGCTCCAACAACTGAAGCAAACTGTCCTTGTAATCAGAATTCTAACTTTGCTTACCCAGCCAAAGTACAATTCCGTCTCCGAGAAGTACAAGTATCAGATACAATAGGGCAAAACGAAAGCAGAACAAAAGTTTATAAAGTAGCTTGAAGAAATGCCCAGATGAAAGCAGCGCTGCTATAGGTGGTCGAGACCTTTAAATTTAAGAAGAGGGATTGCACGTGAGGGAAGAATCAATTATTTCTGTCGGAGATTGCCATAAGAACTTGAGCATCATGGCCGAAATGATGAACAAGGCGCAATTTCTTTCTTTTGGAGGGATTTCGGTTTTTTCCCTCTTTTTCCCTTCTTTTACATTGCAAATGTAAATAATTTTTTTTATGGGGTGGCCGAAGGAAGGGAAGCAACAGCACACACACAGAGATAGAGATATATATATATATATAGAGAGAGAGAGAGAGAGAGAGAGAGAGATTACCCAAAAGATAACATGTGACTTTGTTTTCCAGCTTCAAACTAACCACTGAAGAAGGAGAGCAACAGAGACTCACCCATGAGAGGCAGTTGCAGGAATCATGAGTTTCCTTTTGCAAAAAATTAGAGAGAGAGAGAGAGAGAGAGACTCTCACCTGCGTGGTTAGGGATCTTGGAAGAGAAGAGGCAGCGATTGCTTCCCATGGACGAGAAAGGTTTCACCAGATGAAATCCATTCAGAACTCGTTATGGTTCCTTGCGAGGGAGTAAGATGAAGCCTCCCTTATGTTGGAGAAGGTTTTGTGTTTGAGAGGGTTGGGGTGTTTTTACCGGGAATAAAATGAGAATAGGTATTCTCTTTGTTCTTTCAACTTGTTAAAAGAACAAACAAAACACCTTTTAGGTGCTCTTGCAATCTACTCTATACCTATTCTTTTTCAGTGGTTCATTCCACGGGAATACAGAAATGAACCGGATGTACCAAACACATTTCCATTTTATTTGCATTCCTATAGAACAAAAGAACACCATAAGTGTTCTCTGGAGTGTTATCAAATGGCACCTAAGTGTTTATTCTTGTGTTCCGCGACTCTGTTCTGAGGTGGGGTATCCACATGGTTTGATGGACAGTTCTGTTGGTAGCCAAATAAGACTAAATGGAACCTTCCCCATATTCCATACCATTATTAGGATGCAATACCTTTACCTTAGGATTATATTGAATCTGAATAAATTTGTGAAACACTTGGAAGCAAGCAAATATCTCACTCTTATGGTGCAATAATTTTTTTTGGATGAATAAATAAATTCATTAACAAGGAGAGAAGAATATACAATGGGAGAAAAGGGGAGGGAAGGCTTAAGCTAGCAAGGAAAATCCAACCCAGGGGGGAGAAAAAACATCAAAGCAACAAGCTAAACCAAACCAGCAGGACCAAAGGGATATAACCCAAAATGGGGTGGGGGGGAGGGAGGGGGAGAGAGGCAAGCAACAAAGGGGAGAGATAGAGGTGGGGGGGGGGGGGAGGGCGGCAAGGGCACTAACGGTGGGGGATGGTATCAATATGCAAGTTTCAGGAGATAATGATATGCCTGTTCCTAAGGGAGTTTGGGACCAAGCGAGGCTGAAGAGATTGGATTTTGACGGTAACATCAAAGTAGATGGCTTTTCAAATTTTTTCCGGAGAGCGAGAGTTGGATGACCATCTATGGATGTTTTGCTCCATCCAGAGGTGGTTTATGATTGCACTAAAAGCAAGCTTACCAAGGGTGTCACAGATGGAGGAGCCAGCAAAGGTCATGTCAATTTTGATCCTTTCCCTGTCGAAAGGGAGAATGGGTCTGCTAGAGGGCCAACATCTAGAGAGGACAGCTTTCCAGATGGAGGAAAGAAGATAGGAGAAGAAAAGGTGAGGAATGTCCTCAGAGCCATGAGGGAAGAGACAACAGGAGGGATTAGCGGGGACGTGATAGTAGGAGGCAATTGGAGAGACATTGCCAGACAGTGAAGCTGTGGCAAGGGATATAACCCTTGAACTAGACAAGCTTGGGCCAAGGAACAATAGGGCCAGAGGATCTTATGAAGGACCAAGCAGTTTCGGAGGAGAAAATCCCATTAGAAGAGGGGAGCCAAGTGCATTTGTCTTCCCTTCCCTACGCCCAGGGGGGAGTGGAGGGAGGGCAGACCAGAGGTCTGCAAGGGGAGAGAGAAAGGAGGGGCCAGCCCAGGGGAGAAAGGATAGCGGAAACAGGAGCAGATTTGGGAAGGCCAGAAGAGTAAATGGACCTAGGGGTGATTAGGTGGGAAAGGATGCTCGAAGGGTGCCAGGGATCCAACCAGAGGGAGGTGGATTGGCTATTGCCAATAGAGAAGGAGATGGCATTGAGGGCTAACGGTCTAGGCTGAGAATTTTCCTCTAGATCCAAGAAGCATCAGGAGGGGTAGGGGTCGTTCGGAGAGAGTTGTGCTTAAGCTAAGAGGAATGGATCCAATCAACCTAGATACTTCTCTTCTTTGACACAATTTTCCATATGAGCTTGAGGATACCAACAGATTTGACCTCTTTGATTCTTCTAATTCTTAGGCCTCCTTCAGCTTTGGGGACGCAAACCTTATCCCAACAGAGGGGACGGAGAAACTTAGAGGAATCAGAACCCTTCCAGATGAAAGAGCAGAAAAGACCTTTAGTGGATTTGGTTGTGGAGGCAGGGAGGACAAAAATGCCAGACCAGTAAAGATACATGGACTGGAGAACCGATCTAATGAGAGTTAGTGACCAGTATAGGAAAGGAGCTTGCCTTTCCAGAGCTGGAGTCACTTTCTCAGAAGGTCAAGCATGGTGAGAAGAAAGCCTGGAGGAGATGAGAGGGAGACCCAGATATTTAACAGGAAAGGAGCCCAAAGAGAAACTTGTGATCCCAAGGAGATTCGCCTGAGACTTCGCAATGACACCAGAAAGGAAGAGTCTCGACTTGAGGAGGTTGATACTGAGACCCGAGAGACTTTCAAAAGAATGAAGAGAGGACATGATAGTGGAGGTGGAAAGGGGGTCGTCCTTAGAGAATATCATGATATTATCGCAAAAGCAAAATGAGAGAGCAGAAGGGATTTACATTTTGGGATAGGAGAGATGAGGTGGAGGTCGGTAGCAGATGGAATGGAATGAGACAGAACTTCAAGGGATAGGGAGAAGAGAAAAGGGGATAGGGGGTATCCTTGTCGGATGCCACAACCAGAGGGGGAGCAGCTAGCTGGGCCACTGTTTGAAATTTAAAATGTAACCGCAAGCGTACGGATCAGTGTAGCTACGGGTCGAACACAAGGAGAGCAGCCACTTTATTTTTTTATTTCTTTTAATAATGCGAAAATGAACCGATTAATGGTTGTGATCTAATTCTAATTACCGTCCTAAACATATGTATCTAAAATAACGTCCTAACCATTTGTCATCTAAGAATTTAAATATGCAAGCCACGTAATTAAAATTAAATAAATAAATAACTGAAAATAAACATCCCACGCAATTAAAAAAAAAATAATAATAATAAAGGAAAATGTTTGAGATTTAAAATGTAACCGCAAGCGTACGAATCAGTGTAGCTACGGGTCGAACACAGGGAGAGCAGCCACCTTATTTTTTATTTCTTTTAATAATGCGAAAGTGAACTGATTAATGGTTGTGATCTAATTCTAATTACCGTCCTAAAAATAACGTCCTAACCATTCGTCATCTAAGAATTTAAAGACGCAGGCCACACAATTAAAATTAAATAAATAAATAACTAAAAGTAAACAACCCACGCAATTAAAAAAATAATAATAATAAAGGAAAAAAAATGCTGAAATAAAAATAAAGTAAAAGAAAGGGGATAAAGCTAGAGAGAGACTCACAAGCAGGTTTCTCTACTTAGCCCGAGGGATGCATCATAATATGAGCTTCCCTACTTGACCAGAGAGTTACTCTTACAAGGGTTTCTCTACTTGGCTTTAGGGAAAGGGAGACAATTAAAATAAAAGCAATAAATTGATGGTTCTATGGCTAGGAGGGGCAAAGCCAACACATACACTAGCCATGAACCTTGGGGGAAAGGGATAGCAATAATGTAATGACTGAATAAAAATCCTAAATTAAGAAAGAAATGGTAGTCAGAAGAGGGAATGAGAGGGGGGAGAGAAGACTACTGAAGGAGCCTACTTACTTGAATCAATGCTTGAACTTGAAAAAACAAATTGCTCCACGGCTCGTGATCTTGTCACCTAGATCTAAGCCTAGAACTATAACTTAAAAAATTACAACTCAATTGCATAAATCATAAACATAAAAAGAACTGAATAAAAATAAAAGAGTGCTTGCATTAATTGACATAAAAAAAAACTATTACAAAAGTGATTAAAGCAAAAATAGAGAAGAACTAAAACCAAAGAGTGAGAGAGGGAGAGAGAGAGCAACTAAAAAAAACTAGAAGAAGAATGAATTGTGTCTCCTCCTCTTACATGAGTTGTATTTATAGGGAATGGAGAGGTAGGGTAACAATTTTCTCTTTCCTAAAAGAGAGAAACCCACAATTGATTGTGAGATCTTTTGAGTCCAAAAGTGCTAAGATGGAGGAGAGAGAAGAGAGAAATAAATTTTGAGAAATTTCCTAAAATTTTTTTGCTTATTTTCTTTCCTTTTTTTTTCTAATTTATTTTTCTTCTTTTTTTCTCTCTCCTAGGGACGATTTTTTTTTCTTCCTTTGTGTGATTTGGACAATCTTTGGTGATGATGTGGAGGAGAGAGAAGATTTGGACAATTTTTGGTTCTCCCCTTTTTTTCTCTTTCCTTTTTTTTTCTTCTCTTCTTGCTTCCACGATTTTGCTTTCCTTTTTTTTTTCTTCTTTCTTCTTGTTCCAAGATTTTGCTTGCTTCTAACTTGATGTGGAAATCATGCCCTTAGTGCTTTAAGTGAGTCAGGAAATCTTCAACAAAATCTTCTAAAAAAAACAACCATAAGATTCGAACTTGAGACCTCTTGGTGAGCAAGAGAATTTTGTACACCATAGCTCACCAACTAAGCTAGGTAGTTGTTGTTACCAAAAACAAATCTTTAATCACTTAAAGATGTGGTCCATCGATCCTTGTTGGCATTTGGAGTATTCCTTGTACCTCTGGGACAATTGCAAACGGGCTGGTTCTGCATCTCGGTTCAGTTCTGATCCATTATTCTTTTTCTGACCCGAAAAAGAATAATCATTTGTACGGGTGACCAAACGAATGTGTACTTTTAATTGAACACGTCCATCTTGCTCAGAATTTCGTCCTCTTCGCAACCATGGAAAGAAATAGGACCTCTTTACGTGTAAAATTGAAGATATAGCTCCCGATAGTCCTTAAGGCCTTGAAAATATAAAACCTGCAAAAAGAGAGTAAAACCCAAGGTAGCTCCATTCTAAATATGTAAAATGCATGTTTTACTACCCTAGATTTCACACATAAATGTGCTCATCAGAATTCCCCCACACTTAGACTTTGCTAGTCCTCGAGCAAAACAAAAAGAAAAAGAATAAAGATAAAAAAAACCTAACTCACTTTCGTAGGAATCACGGTTGCACTTAGCATGTGCAAAAAGCCTTTAAACCCCTAGGTCACCCCTAGTGGACGAGTTGTGTCTCGTGGGTGTTTGCAGTGAATATACACCCAAAATTCAGAATAAACAAATCCCAACTTTGGCTAAAGGTAAGGCTCATACCGATCCGGAGCAAAGATAATTTCTCTTACAAGGGACCCCCACACTTGAACTTTTATTACCCTTTATCAATTCCAGGCACTAGCATATTTCTTAATTTGGAACTCACCTCGTCTCTTCCAAAACATCCTTATCTTAAGGCAAAACCACTTGTGAAGAAATAGGGAACCAATGACTAAGGCGTTGGAGTGTTTTTGACCAAACATGTTACCAAGCATTAATGACATTTGCACATTTTTTTTCTCTTTTTTTTTCTGCTTAATAAACTCTATTCTGCTCCACTACTTTTGGCCTGAATGACATGGTGGAGCAAACACCAGACACCCAAGTTACTATGTAGCTTCGCTTTTTGCATATGTCCACAAAGGCAGTGATGCTAGAGTTACTTCAGAAGTTTCCTCCCAATGAATTTCGATCAAGACACCACGCTTCCTGAGGCGCAATGCCCTGTCTAGTTCCAAAGGAATCAACTCTTATTCTTCTTTATACCACATTTCTCAATTCATTTAAAATTGTGCATTTGTCAACCCATGCCAAATTAAAAAGAAGGTCTCAACTCCAAATCAAAAGTACAAGGAACCCACAGACTTACATATGGTCCATCACCATAAAACAAGGGTCTCTTATTTTTCAAAAGAAAGTCTCATCTCAAGACACATGCTTGTTTCTTTCTTCTCAACAGGGTTTTTATACGTTCAAAATGGGTACCTTAGTCAAAACTTTTATTTTCATACATCAAGCAACCGAATGGTATGATCATTAGCCAAAAACCAAAGTAGGACTTCATCCTTAGCAAGCTCAAAAATAAAAAGAAAAACAAACAAAACAAAGTGAAAAAAAAAACAAAAACTGGTTTCCCTCCCCCACACTTAAGTCATGCAATGTCCTCAATGCATGGAAATAATTAAAAACAAAGATAATGCAAGGGGGTCATACCTGATTAAAAATTAGTCATCAGTGTAAAAAGGTTCATGGAGATCCATGACCTCTTCACTACTAGTAGTAGGAAACTCGAGGAACGGTTTCAAACGCTGACCATTAACCTTCGAAATTACCCCTGTTCCTGGATTCAAAATCTCCACAGCCCCATGGGGATATACATTATGAACAATAAATGGGCCATCCCATCGGGATCTAAGCTTACCAGGAAAAAGATGCAATCGAGAGTTGTACAATAAGACCTTATCACCAATTGCAAAAGATTTACGCAGAATGTGTTTATCATGGAAAGCTTTGGTCTTTTCCTTGTAAATTCTAGAACTTTCATATGCTTCATTCCTAAGTTCCTCCAACTCAGATAGTTGGAGCCTACGATGAATTCCCGCATCAGACAAATCAAAGTTAAGCTTCTTAATGGCCCAAAAGGCCTTATGCTCCAACTCAACTGGTAAGTGACAAGCTTTTCCATACACCAAACGGTAGGGAGACTGACCAAGGTCGGTCTTGATTGCAGTCCGATGGGCCCACAAGGCATCAATGAGCCTAAGGGACCAATCCTTACGGTTGGGATTAACAGTTTTCTCCAAGATTTGTTTGATCTGCCTATTAGACACCTCCACTTGGCCACTAGTTTGAGGGTGATAAGGGGTAGATAACTTATGGGTGATCCCATACTTTTTCATTAAGGCCTCAAAAGGCCGATTACAAAAATGAGTACCCCTATCACTAATTATTGCACGTGGTGCACCAAAGCGGGAAAAAATGTTCTCTTTGAGAAACTGGACCACCACTTTGTGGTCATTAGTTTTACAAGGTATGGCCTCCATCCATTTAGAAACATAATCAACGGCCAAAAGTATGTACAAATTCCCAAAAGAATTAGGGAATGGTCCCATAAAATCGATGCCCCATACATCAAAGATCTCAACTACCAAAATAGGGTTGAGGGGCATAATGTTCCTTTTATTGATACGGCCAAAAGACTGGCAGGCAGGGCAAGCCTTGCAAAAATCAAAAGCATCTCTAAAAAGAGTGGGCCAATAAAATCCGCATTGGAGAACCTTTGCGGCAGTCTTCTTAGGTCCAAAGTGTCCACCACATGCATGATCATGACAAAAAGAGAGAATAGAATGTTGCTCATGATCAGGAACACATCGTCGGATAATCTGATCCGGACATATCTTAAACAAATAAGGATCATCCCAGAAAAAGTGTTTAACTTGGGAATGAAACCTATACTTATCTTGAGTGGACCAGTGATCCGGAGTCACACCTGAAACTAAGAAGTTGACAATGTCAGCAAACCATGGTTCACTAGACATTGTAAATAATTGTTCATCTGGAAAGTTCTCGTTGACTGGAGAATCAACAGCCAAAGAATTGGGAAGTCGGGATAAATGGTCTGCAACTAGGTTTTCAACTCCTTTCTTATCCCTAATTTCTAAATCAAACTCTTGCAAAAGTAAAACCCACCTAATGAGACGGGCTTTGGCATCCTTCTTCTGAACTAGGTATCTGAGGGCAGAATGACCAGTATACACCACCACATGTGAGCCAACTAAATAAGACCGAAACTTTTCTAATGCAAACACAACAGCTAAAAATTCTTTTTCAGTGGTTGTATAATTGAGTTGTGCATCATTTAAGGTCCTACTAGCATAGTAAATGACAGTGGGTAACTTATTAATCCTTTGACCTAAAACTGCTCCTATGGCAAAATCTGAAGCATCACACATCAGTTCAAAAGGTTCAGTCCAAACAGGTGGTTGAACAATGGGTGCATTGGTCAACTCCTTCTTAAGTTGCTTGAAGGATTCTAGGCACTCTTTGGAAAACTCAAAAGTCTGATCTTTGACAAGTAATGAGGTGAGAGGTCGGGCTAACTGACTAAAGTTCTTAATAAACCTTCTGTAGAAGCCTGCATGCCCTAGAAAGGACCGAACATCCTTAACAGATTAAGGAGGTGGTAAATTATCAATTAAATCCACTTTGGCTCTATCTACCTTAATTTCCTCCTTGGATATTACATGGCCTAAAACAATACCAGATTTAACCATAAAATGACATTTCTCCCAATTCAAAACCAAATTCTTAGATATGCACCTTTTCAAAACTAGGGAAAGATGATGAAGACATTCAGAATAGGAATTCCCATAAATTGAAAAGTCATCCATAAATACTTCTAAGAATTTTTCGACCATGTCAGAAAAAATGCTCATCATGCATCGTTGGAACGTAGCAGGGGCATTGCAAAGCCCAAAGGGCATACGCCTGTAAGCAAATGTTCCATATGGGCATGTAAAAGTGGTCTTATGTTGGTCCTCTAAAGCAATTGGGATTTGGTTATAGCCGGAATATCCATCAAGAAAGCAATAGTATTCATGTCTAGCTAACCTCTCTAACATCTGGTCAATGAATGGCAATGGGAAGTGGTCCTTCCAGGTTGCCGCATTTAACTTCCTGTAGTCT
>NW_024868852.1:48318-55318 GCF_013358625.1 Macadamia integrifolia
AGACAATTAAAATAAAAGCAATAAATTGATGGTTCTATGGATAGGAGGGGCAAAGCCAACACATACACTAGCCATGATCCTTGGGGGAAAGGGATATCAATAATGTAACGACTGAAATTAAAATCCTAAATTAAGAAAGAAAGGGTAGTCAGAAGAGGGAATAAGAGGGGGGAGAGAAGACTACTGAAGGAGCCTGCCTACTTGAACTTTAACCCTTGAATTGAAAACTTGATCGATTTGAGATACTACCAGTACTAAAAACCAGATCTGAAATAAACCAAATCTGAAATTTCTAGTACTAGAGAAAACAAATCTTGAAAAAAAAATTGCTCCACGGCTCGTGATCTTGTCACCTAGATCTAAGCCTAGAACTATAACTTAAAAAATTACAACTCAATTGCATAAATCATAAACATAAAAGGGCTGAATAAAAATAAAAGAGTGCTTGCATTAATTGAAGTAAAAAAAAGCTATTACAAAAGTGATTAAATAAAAGATAAAGAAGAACTAAAACTAAAGAGAAAGAGAGAGTAACTTAAAAAAACTAGAAGAAGAATGAATTCTCCCCTCCTCTTACATGAGTTGTATTTATAATTTTATATGGAATGGGGAGGTAGGGTAACAATTCTCTCTTTCCTAAAAGAGAGAAATCCACAATTGATTGTGAGATCTTTTGAGACCAAAAGTGCTAAAGTGGAGGAGAGAGAAGAGAGAAATAAATTTTGAGAAATTTCCTATAATTTGTTTGCTTATTTTCTTTCTTTTTTTTCTAATTTATTTCTCTTCTTTTTCTCCCTCCAAGGGACGATTTTCTTCTTGCTTTGTGTGAAATTTGGACAATATTTTGGTGATGATGTGGAGGAGAGAGAAGATTTGGACAATCTTTATTTCTCGCTTTTTTTTTTTCCTTTTTTTTTTCTTCCTTTCTTGTGTAGGAACCATTCCACGATTTTCCTTGCTTCTAATTTGATGTGGAAACCTCCTCCATGCCCTTAGTGCTTTAAGTGAGTGAAAAGCAGGAAATCTTCAACAAAATTCTCTAAAAAAAACAACCATGAGATTCAAACTTGAGATCTCCTGGTGAGCAAGGGAATTTTGCACACCATAGCTCACCAACTACACTAGGTAGTTGTTGTTACAAAAAACGAATCTTCAATCACTTAAGGATGTGGTCCATCGATCCTTGTTGGCATTTGGATTATTCCTTGTACCTCTGAGACAAGTGCAAACGGGTTGGTTCTGCATCTCGGTTCAGTTCTGATCCATTATTCTTTTTTTGACCTGAAAAGAATAATCACTTGTACGAGTAACCAAACGAATGCGTACTTTTAATTGAACACATCCATCTTGCTCAGAATTTTATCCTCTTCACTACCATGAAAGAAATAAGACCTCTTTACGTGTTAGAGATATAGCGCCCGATAGTCCTTAAGGCCTTGAAAATATAAAACCTACAAAAATAGAGTAAAACCCAAGGTAGCTCCATTCTAAATATGTAAAATGCATGTTTTACTACCCTAGATTTCACACATAAATGTGCTCATCAGTTACAAAATGAAGTGGATGATTGGTGGAGTTCCACAGAGCCTATTCTAAGGGCTAGTAACCCGAACCCCACTTGGGCAGACTTCAAAGGGACCTTCTTTAAGAACTTTTCTTGGAAAGCTTTCTAGATAGGAGAGAGAGTGAGTTCTCTCAGTTGGTTCAAGGTTCCTAGTCTGTGCTCGAGTATTAGCAATGCTTCGAGGAGCTATTCCATTTTTCTCCTGAGCATCTCAGAGGTGATAAAACTAAAGCGAAGAAGTTTGAGAAATGGTTGAGGCCAGGTATTGGGTCAACCATTATGGGATTGAAACTGCAGAGCTATGCTGAGGTGGTCCAAGTGGCCAAATCTATTGAAGATCGGCATAGAGACAACTTCATTGCCCAGCAAGGGACGGGAAAGAGGCCAATGGGTTCTACTGATTCTAGGGAAGGCAGCAAACCTTTTCGAGTCCTCTATGTCAACCCAACTTCAGTGCAATTCAGGAAGCCTGATGCTAGTCCAACTTCCCAGTCCTCCTGATCTAGTACTGTATCACAGTCTTTGGGATCGAGCCCGAGGTGCTTTCATTGTGTTCAATCGAGCAATATGGTGAGGACATGCCCCCACCAAAGCCCAGGTGATGCACCCTACACTATGCCACCTAGGCCTAAGCAGACATATTCAGCCCCTAGACTCGTGCAGCCCCTACAGGGCCAGACCATAGGGCAGAGTGTTTGCTATGATTACAAAAGATGCCGAGGATGCACCAGGTGTAGTGATAGGTACATTATTGATATCATTATTGCCTACACATGTGTTATTTAACTCAGGAGCCTCGCATTCGTTCGTGTCACTAGAATTTGTGAAGAAGATAAGCATTCCACCTAAGGAACTGACTCAATGTTTGGTTGTGAGCACCCCTATAGGAAGTGTAGTGGGTTTGAACTATGTTTAAGAGCCTTGTCTAGTGACTATAGGTGATCATGAGTTGAATGGTCACTTGATCAAGTTGGATATAATAGACTTTGATGTGATTTTAGGAATGGACTACTTATCCGCAAATAGAGCCAGTGTGCTATGTGCAGAGAAGACAATCATTTTCAGACGTCGTGATGATGATGAGTTTATTTTCTAAGGAGATAAGCTCAAGAAACCCAAAAAGGTTGTCATATTTGCACTTCAGATGAAGAAGCTACTGAGTAAGGGATGTCAAGGATACTTAGCATCTGTGATGGATATTGAGGTAGAGATTAGGCCATTGATCGAGCTAGATGTGGTGAGGGAATTTTTGATGTATTTCCGGATGACTTGATAGGTTTGCCACCAGACTGAGAGACAGAGTTTGGTCTAGACCTACTCCCCAGCTCAGCACCAATGTCAAAGGCCCCTTACAGCATGGCCCACACAGAGTTGAAGAAATTACATATGCAACTTCAAGACCTTCTGAAAAAGGGATTCATTAAACTTAGTGTGTCTCCATGGGGAGGACCGGTATTGTTTGTCAAAAAGAAAGATGAAAGTATGAGATTGTGCATTGATTATCAGGAGCTTAATTACTAACCATCAAGAACCGATATCCTTTGCCAAGGATAGATGATTTATTTGATCAATTGCAGGGTGCCAAGGTATTCTCCAAGATCGACCTTAGATCGGGCTACCACCAACTCAGAATCAAGGATAGTGATGTTAGTAAGACAGCCTTCAGATCAAGGTATGAACATTCTTGGTAATGTCATTTGGATTGACCAATGCACCGACTGCATTTATGGATTTGATGAACCGGGTATTCTAGGATGTCCTAGATAAGTTTGTGATAGTGTTCATTGATGACATCTTGGTCTACTCCAAGAGTGCAGAGGAACATGTTGTCCACCTGAGGTTAGTACTACAACGACTGAGGGAGAAGCATCTCTATGCCAAATTCAACAAGTGCGAGTTTTGGCTGTCACAGGTGGCATTCCTAAGCCACATTGTTTTAAACAAGGGTATAGAGGTTGACTCAAGCAAGGTGAAGGCAGTTCTAGAATGGGAGACTCCCAAGAGTGTAGTAAATATACGTAGTTTTCTAGGATTGGTCAAATACTACAGGAGGTTTATCGAGAACTTCTCTTGCATTGCTACTCAAATGACCCGACTCACACAAAAGGGTGTAAAATTTGAGTGGTCTGATTCTTATGAGAAGAGCTTCAAAGAGCTAAGGCAAAGTTCGGTATTAGCTTCAGTTTTGACTATTTCGATCAATACAAGTGGTATGGTTGTGTATAGTGATGCCTCCAAGCTGGGATTGGATTGTGTATTGATGCAGCATGGGAACTTCATTGCTTATGCATCCCGTTAGTTGAAGGATATGAGAAGAACTACCCCACCCATGATTTGGAGTTGATAGCTGTGATTTTTACACTTAAAATCTGGAGACACTACCTGTATGGTGAGAAGAGTGAGATCTTCAGTGACCATAGGAGCCTTAAGTACTTCTGCACTCAAAAAGAGCCCAACATGAGACAAAGGCATTGGTTAGAGATGATGAAGGATTATGATTGTACTATCCACTATCACCCAGGAAAGACCAATGTGGTAGCTGATGCACTTAGTTAGAAATCCCAGTCACTGTCTCTTGCATCATTAACCACTAATGAGTATCTCCTAGAGGAGGCTAGGAAACTAGACTTAGAACTATTAGTAGAGGGTGTCACTTTGTCACTATCTGCATTGGTGGTACAACCTAGTCTGGTGGATAGGATCACTGTAGCTCAGGTTACCGATGCAGAGTTGCAGAAGTTGATAGCAGAATACTAGGAAGGAACCCAAAAGGACCCGAATTTCTCTATAACTGAAAGCAGAATTCTCAAGTTCAAAGGGAGGTTGTGTGTTCCCAGTGATGGTGATTTGAGAGACAGTTTTGAGAGAGGCACATAGTTCTCCATACTCCATTCACCGCAGCAGCACTGAAATATACAAGGACCACAAAGGCTCCTACTGGTAGAAAGGAATGAAGAATGATGTGGCCACGCATGTGTCTAGATGCCTCACATGCCAGCAAGTGAAGGCTGAGAGACAGAGGCCCCATAGGTTATTACAGTCCCTACCTATTTCGGTGTGGAAATAGGAGAATATTACCATGGACTTCGTCACAGGCCTACCCCATGCACAGAAGGGTATGGATACCATTTGGGTAGTTGTGGACCACTTGACCAAGACAGCTCACTTTATCCCAATCAAGATCACATTTTCTATGGACAAGTTGGCCAAGTTGTATGTCGATAACATCATTAGATTGCATGGTGTGCTAGTTAGTATCATCTTTGATCGAGATCCTAGGTTCACTTTTAAGTTTTAGACATGTGTGCAGAAGGCTATGGGCACACCGTTGGATTTTAGCACTGCCTTTCACCCTCAGATCGATGGTCAATCGGAGAGGACTATTCAGACAGTGGAGGACATACTCCAAGCATGTGCCTTGGATATAAGTTATAGTTGGGATGAACACATTTCCCTTATCGAGTTCTCCTATAACAACAGTTATCAGGCCACCATCGGAATGTCCCCAATCTAGGCACAGTATGGCAGGAAGTGTCGAACTCCACTCTATTGGGATGAGGTTGGTGAGCGACATATTTTGGGTCCAGACTTGATACAGGCTACTAGCGAGAAGATGAATGTGATCAGAGAAAGGATCAAGGCAGCTCAGTCTAGGCAGAAAGCTATGCGGATGTTAGGAGGAGACATCTGGAGTTTGGTGTTGGAGACAAGGTGTTCTTATAGATCTCCGGGTGATGCGGTTCGGTAAGAAGGGAAAGCTTAGTCCAAGGTTTATGAGACCATATGATGTACTGGAGAGCATCAGACTGGTAGCTTACCAAATAGCTTTACCGCCAGAGTTGGAAGGTACACATGATATCTTCCATGTTTCTATGTTAAGGAAATACATTCCCGACCCCACTCACATTTTGACTTACACACCCCGTGAGTTGAATGAGGATTTTACCTACGTGGAGTTTCCAGAGAAGATTGTTGACCAAAAAGAGCATGTTCTCCACAACCGCACCGTTTCCTTTGTCAAGGTGAAATGGATGAACCACCCCGAATAGGAAGCATCCTGGGAGTGGGAAGATGAGATATTAAAGCAGTATCCTAGATTTGATTTACCAGGTATGTTCAATTTCGAGGATGAAATTCTTGTAAGGTGGGGGGAATGTTACACCCAAGCCCTAATTTGGTCTAATTTGAACTGTTGTGACAAGCCTCGGATTGGAGATCGAAAGTACAACCAAGTTTTGGCTCATGGTTGTGTATTACCAAAGGGGTAGAAATGACCCCACATGTTCATGCATTGCATGCCTATCTAACTGGAGGGGATTAATACCTTCCAATTCCAAACAGTAAGTGACCCGACTGACCACTCTGGAATTTTGGCATGCATAAAAAATTATCGAAAGGCCTTAAATATGTCTAAGGGCAACCACTCGTGCAAGACCAGCCATGGGACAACAGGCTGTTAAGACAGCAAGTCTGACCACCGAAAGCAGCCTAGGCCTGGATCCGGTGCCTATTTTTGGGTGGGTTAATAGGCTGCTATCGGGGTTCTGATGCCCGTGGTTCCCGCCACTCACATCGTAAATGGTTCCTAATGATCCCAAATCATCCTTCACACCTTCCTCATGATGTGAGCACCTTATAGATCTAAATGGTCTGGTCCTCGTGCCCTGAAATTCATTTTGACCCGATTGGTCCAAAAGGGATCCAACCCAAACAGACCTAAGGTCCATTTAAGTTATAAGTTGGGAAATGAGGATTCATTTCCTCATTTCCGTTGTGCTCAACGTAGGAGAGGAGAGAAAGAGAAGAGAAAGGAAGAAGAAGAGGAAGAAGAAGAAGGTTGGAGGCTTACCTTGGTGCCGACTGCCGCCAAGTTACCGGAATCATCGCCGGAGGTAAGTACACTCACTTCCGCCACTCTCTCTCTTCATTTCAACCTAGAAAAAGCTAGGTATTGATGGATTCTTAGTGTACAAACCATGTTAAGGTCATATAATGCATGCTCTACCCTCCTAGTGTTGTTGCTGAGCTCGAACCAAGCCCGATGAGCTCCGGCAACATGTTTTACCAAAAGACCAACTAGGGTTTTGATCGTTTGATCGATGTATCTCCCAAACGGCTCAGTGGAATTGGGATTTTCTTGGCTTTGAATGATGCTAGGAACATCCCCTACAAACTCCATAGAATAAATCTTGACGATTGGGCCCGAGCCAAAAAGCCCCAATTCGAGTTGGACTTTTCTGTATTACCACTGGAAATATGGCATAGGAAACACTGTAGCTATTTCCGGTGGGTTATTTTCGATGGACAAATGAGCCTTAAGTGCTCTCTATATTCTCCACCAGAAATAAGACTGATATTTTCGGTGGAAATACCCTGTTTTTGGTGACAGTATTGTCAATTGGGGACAGTGTCTATATCCTTTGGGGGTGACCTGTG
>NW_024868853.1:0-8832 GCF_013358625.1 Macadamia integrifolia
CTTCCTTTTTCCCCCTCCAAGGGACGATTTTCTTCTTGCTTTGTGTGATTTGGACAATATTTTGGTGATGATGTGGAGGAGAGAGAAGATTTGGACAATCTTTATTTCTCCCTTTTTTTTTTTTCTTCTCTTCTTACGCAGGAACCCTTCCACGATTTTCCTTGCTTCTAATTTGATGTGGAAATCCCCTCCATGCCCTTAGTGCTTTAAGTGAGTGAAAAGCAGAAAATCTTCAATAAAATTCTCTAAAAAAACAACCATGAGATTCGAACTTGAGACCTCTTGGTGAGCAAGGGAATTTTTCATACCATAGCTCACCAACTACACTAGGTAGTTGTTGTTACCAAAAATGAATCTTCAATCACTTAAGGATGTGGTCCATCGATCCTTGTTGGCATTTGGAGTATTCCTTGTGCCTTTGAGACAATTGCAAACGGGCTAGTTCTGCATCTCGGTTCAGTTCTGATCCATTATTCTTTTTCTGGCTTGAAAAGAATAATCACTTGTACAAGTAACCAAATGAATGCGTACTTTTAATTGGACACATCCATCTTGCTCAGAATTTTGTCCTCTTCGCAACCATGAAAGAAATAGGATCTCTTTACGTGTAAAATTAGAGATATAGTGCCCGATAGTCCTTAAGGCCTTGAAAATATAAAAACTACAAAAAGAGAGTAAAACCCAAGGTAGCTCCATTCTAAATATGAAAAATGCATGTTTTACTACCCTAGATTTCACACATAAATGTGCTTATCACTTCCACTGGGAATGGATATTCCTAGAAAGATTCTAGGGACATTTGGACAAAGGTTTGGCTAGGAAAGGCTATTTTTGGGCTTGGGATGAGGTGGCACTCTAGCAGCGCTTCCACTAGGAATGGTTATTTCTAGGCTAGGGATGAGGTGGCTCTCTGGCAGACTTCCACTGGGTATAGGCTAAGGGAGGGCTAGGTTGAGATGGCACTTTGACAGAGCTTCCACTGGGAATGGTTATTCCTGAAAAGATTCCAAGGACATTCAGACAGAGGTTCAGCTAGGAAAGACTATTTTTGGGCTTGGGATGAGGTGGCACTCCAGTAGAGCTTCCACTAGGAATGGCTATTTTTAGGCTTGGGATGATGTGGCACTCTGGCAGAGCTTCTGCTGGGTATAGGCTAAGGGAGGGTCAGGCTAATGTGGCACTTCGGCAGAGCTTCCATTGGGAATGGCTATTGCTAGAAAGATTCCAAGGAGACTCGAATAGAGGTTCGGCTAGGAAATGCTATTTTTGAAAAAGAAATGGGCTGACCTAAAAATGGATTGAAGAATTCCAAATTCCTGAAGAACACTTTGAAGATCCGAGCAGAGTTTCAGATCTTAACAAAGATCTCTTTGTAGACTCGAAGAACCTCAAAAAAGGGGGGGTTCTATCTCAAGAACGCTTAAGAACGCTCAAGAACACTCAAGAACACTCAAGAACACTCAAGGGAGGTGGCTCAAGAACATACTATTTTTGGCTAAAAATAGGATCTAACTAGGAATTTGGATTGAAGATCTTCAAGATCCCAAAGAACACTTTGAAGATTCGAATGAGTTTTCAGATCTTGACGAAGATCACTCTGAAGATCAAAAGAAAATCAAGCGGGGTGAGGAAAATTTCACTCTAAAAGGGGATTCAGGTGTTTGTTGGTGTCCTTTTCTAAGGGAGAGGGGGGGTATTTATAGTTTTTTTTTTCAATCAAGTAGGAGAGGGGGAATCCCTTTATTTAGTGGACGAAAGGGGGACTCTTACCTAAAGTGAAGAGATAGGATTTTTGTCCAATGGGCAAAGGGGGGTTGAAGGCAAAAATGGGTGGAGGGTTTTTGTCCAGTGGACAAAAGGTGGTTTTTAGAAAAAAGAGGAGAGAGAAATTTTAGCTTGAAAAAGGTGATTTTCAGAACAGTAGGAGGAGAGAGAAAGTTTGGAAAGGGTAGTTTTTGGAAAAGTAGGAGAGAGAAAGTTTTGTCAGAAAAGGTAGTTTTTGAAAAAGTGAGAGGAGAGAAAAATCTTGCCAGAAAAGGTAATTTTCAAAAAAGTGAGAGGAGAGAAAATATTATCGAAAAAGGTAGTTTTCGAAAAAGCGAGAGGAGAGAGAAAATTTTACAGAAAAGGTAATTTTTTAAAAAGCGAGAGGAGAGAGAATTTTACCAAAAAAGGTAATTTTTAAAAAAGCTAGAGGAGAGACAATTTTACCAGAAAAGGTATTTTTGAAAAAGCAAGAGGAGAGAGAAAATTTTACCAAGGGTGCAGGTGATGTCACGGGTGCACGAATGCATCGGTGTGCGGGCACAGTGTGCACGGTGTGCGGGCCATGTGCACGGTGTGCAGGCCAGGTGTGCATGGTGTGCGGGCATAGTGTGCATGGTGTGCGGCTGGGTCCTGCACACTTTGTGGCAGGGCCGCGCATAGCATGCAGCAGATTCTTGCACAGTGTGTGACAGGCCTGTGCACTGGTGTGCGGCCAGGATGGGCTTGGCTGGGCTGGCTTGGCTGGGCTGGATGGCTGGCTTGGCTGGGCCGGTTGGTTCGGTGGCTGGTATGTGCGACATGCGAGTGGAAAAACGTGATTTTCTAGGAATGATTGTTTGAGATCCGTCGGTCCGATTTTTGTGTACCATATATCATCGGAATTGTATTTTCGAGAACTATCCATATGTATGGTCATCTTGACCGGATTCCTTCATTTATGAAAAGTCAAAATTGGACCCCTTCCATATTGCGTGGGTATTTCTAGGGTTTCAGACCTGAGAGTCTTTCAGGGTTGTCTGGGTAGGTAGGGGATGAATTTTAGGGTGTTTGGGTCAGGTGAGGGATTTTTCTAGGTTTCCAAAGGGACAGTCCGTGCATGCGGCATATGTGCGGGAAGGCGCGACATGTGCGTGAAGAAAACATGATTTTCTAGGAATGATTGCAAGAGATTCGTCGGTCTTATTTTGGCATATCATATATCATCGAAATCATATTTCCAAGCACTATTCATCTGTATGGTCATCTTGACCAAATTCCTTCACATATGAAAAGTTAAAATTAGACCTTCCACTCTCCTGTGCGGGGATTTCTAGGGTTTTGTGTAGGGAAATGTTTCCATCAGCTTCTCTATCGATCGGAAGTCGAAAGTCACGTCCAAGATCCATATTTCATCATAGCCAAAGGAGGGTGACAAAATTGGGTGTCTACAGGGCCCTGCACCGTTGTATCGCCGCTTGGTGATACGTGGAGGCCTATTTTGCAAGAGTGTAAAATTCGTCATTTGAGACAGAGATTTGATGATGGTCCAATTTGGGGATCGGGATCATACAAATGGGGTTTGGAGTTGCCACCTAGGGTTCTAGGCCTAGGACCCAAGGATGGGCCCGATTCCTGAGAAAAGGGCCCAAAATTTGGTCTGGTCTAGAGATTTAGGGTAAGTGTTAGGTTACAGAGTTGAGAAGGTGTTAAGCACCCAATCTACCCGGCTCAACCAGTCTTCTTACTAGATACTTGAGAACGAACATTTTTCACAATTATTACTATTCCACATGTATGGTTAAGTTATCACACATATATACATTAATTGAATTCAAACTACTATATACACTAGAACAAGGCATGTATAAAGTCTACATTATGATGAGGTGGTTGAGAAATTATACCTGAACTTAACCCCTATTTCGGGTCAATAGGGGTGGGCCCCTGACTAGTATAGGTTCAGATTATCTTTTGTGTTCTCCTGGCTCAAGGGAAGATGGTCTTGACCTCCAACTTCCTTTCTTGAGAACTACTGATTGTGATGTATTCGAACAAAGTTTCAGCTAGGAACAATCGCTTTCGGATTTGGATTCGGACAGAGCTTCGGCTAAGGAAGGCTATTTCCAGGCTTGGGATGAGGTGGCACTCTGGCTTTGGCTAGAGAAGGCTATTTTCAGATTTGGATTCAGACAGAGCTTCGGCTAGGGAAGGCTATTTTTGGGGTTGGGATGAGGTGGCACTCCAGCAAAGCTTCGGCTAAGAAAGGCTATTTCTAGATTTAGGATGAGGTGGCACTCTGGCAGAGCTTTCGCTGGGTATGGGCTAAGGGAGGGCTAGGCTGAGGTGGCACTTCAGTAGAGCTTCCGCTGGGAATGGCTATTTTTGGAAATATTCCAGGGACACTCGGACAGGGGTTCGGCTAGGAACGGATATTTCTAAAAAAAAATGGCTGACCTAGAAATGGATTGAAGAACTCCAATGTCCCGAAGAACACTTTGAAGATCTGAACAAAGTTTTAGATCTTAACAAATATCTCTTCGTAGACCCGAAGAACTTGAAAAGGGGGGGTTTCTGTCTCAGGAACGCTCAAGAACACTCAAGAACACTCAAGTACACTCAAGAACACTAAAGGGAGGTGGCTCAAGAACATACTATTTTTGACTAAAAACTGGATCTAACTAAGAATTTGGATTGAAGATCTTCAAGACCCCGAAGAACACTTCGAAGATCCAAAAATGAATTTTCAGATCTTGAAGAAGATTGCTTCGAAGATCAGAAGAAAATCAAGAGGGGGAGGGGAGGAAATTTCACTATAAAAGAGGGAAAGGGGATTCTGGCCTCTTGGTCTATTTTTTCTAAGGGAGGGGGTGTTTATAGTTTTTTTTCGGACAAAAAAGAGAGGGAATCCCTTTAGCTAGTGGACGAAAGGGGAGCTCTTACCTAAATTGAGGGGTTAGGATTTTTGTCCAATGGGTAAAGGGGGGAGTTGAAGGCAAAAAATGGGTGGGGTGGACTTTTGTCCAGTGGATAAAAGGGGTTTTCGAAAAAATTGGAGGAGAGAAAATTTATCTGAAAAAGGCAGTTTTCAGAAAAGCATAAGGAGAGAGAAAGTTTAGGTGAAAAAGGTAGTTTTCAGAAAAGCAGGAGGAGAGAGAAAGTTTGGCAAAAAGGTAGTTTTCAAAAAAGTAGGAGGAGAGAGAAAGTTTGGAAGGTAGTGTGGGTGATGTCATGGGTGCGTGAATGCATGGGTGTGCAGGTAATGTGCACAACGTGTAGGTTAGGCTGGCATGGGTGTGTAGGTAATGTGCACAGCATGTGAGTTAGGTTGGTATGGGTGTGCCAGCAACATGTGCATGGTGCAGGCAGGGTGTGCATGGCCATGCACAAGGGCACACATGTTGTGCGGTAGGCGTAGACATGCTATGCAGTGGAGGCACCCATACTGTGTGGCGTGGGCACGTATGCTATGCGGTGGGGGTGTGCAGCATGCGGCAAGGGCATGTAGGCCAGGCTGGGTTGGCTGGCTACCTGGCTGGCTTGGATGGCTAGCTGGCTAGTACGCTTGCTGGCCAGTCGGTGTGCGCGACATGCACGTAGAAAAATGTGATTTTCCAGGGAAGACTATGGGAAATCCGACGGTTCGATTTGATGTACCATATATCTTCAAAATTGTATTTCTGAGTACTATCCATTTGTATGGTCATCTTAACTGGATTCCTTCGTATATACAAAGCCAAAATTGGACCCCCTTCCCTCCCACACTAGGGTTTCTAGGGTTTCAGGCCTAAGAGTGTTTCCATCACATTTTTGTTGGTCAAAAGCCGGAAGTCACATCTAAGATCCATATTTCATCATAGCCAAGGGAGGGTGACAAAATTGGGTGTCTACAGAATGCCCCTCTTTGGCAGAGGCCTATGCTAATGGCCGAAGGGCAAAGAAAAGAACGACCACATTTTTTCACTTGGAGCATGTGAAAAATGCAACAGATAATATCTCCTAACTACTTTGAAGTTGAGGACTTACCTGGGGTTGCCAATTGTGGAAAGGAATTCATTGCTTTTCCAATCCTGAAAAAAATGTTAGTACTTTGATCTTTGATTTTCCTTAGCTGGGCTTCACATGTGCTAGTTCAGGGAATTTTGGTCTCTAGGCTGCGTCCTTTGACCAAATCTAGACTATCTGGAACCGAAGGTTATAAGTCAGGAATTTGCTGCTCTCCCAATCTTATAATAAATAAAAACATTTAATTTTTTGCTTTTCCTTAGCTAGACTTCACATATCCCAGGTCAGGGAATTTGGTCTTCCAGGCGGGTTCTTTCGAATCGGGCTGGGCTATCTGGTCTTGTCAATTACATGAAAGAAACTCATGGCTCTTTCCACTCTGTAAAATATAATAACAATTGATTTGGATTTTTTATTTGAATTTTGAATTTTGATACTTGATTTGGAATCTTTTAATTCTTGCTTTTGATTTGGAATTTTGTTCATTGATTTGGTTTGAATTTTGATGCTTGATTTGAAATCTTTTAATTATTTGGTTCTTCTTTGAATTGAATTTGGACTTCTGAATTGGAATCCCAAATTACTAATTTTTTTTCTTTTATAAAATGGGCCCTCTCCCTTGTTCATTCTTCATTTTAGCTTTCCTGAGTGAAGTGAGTTCTTGGAACTCTTGGGTTTTTCTTGGAATTTTCCTTCCTTTTTTTTGGAGTTTTTCACCTTGTTCTTGAAGTTCTTGAAGATCTTCAATTTGTTCTTGAAGGAGGAGTTATTTAGAGAATTTGATATTCTTGTGGGATTTTGTGTAAATTGGAAACTTTCTGGGGCTTCTTACAATTAAGGAAAGTTTCTGAGGCTTCTTACAATTTCTAAAAATATGGCTAAAAGGAGGAAAAGGAAGACTCTGGGAGTGGTCCAGCTCGAGAGTTGCTCTAGTCCTTCTCATAGGGACGAGGGCCTGGCCGACTGATATTCCGGGCAGGCTCTTCACAATAGCCAGAATCACATCTGCAACTCCATATGGGGTTCTTGGGTAATTCTTTACATTTCATTCATTATTTTGATCATCTTTTATTCCTATTTTGTTGTTCTCTATTTTTTTTTATTGTATTGTTTTTTCTTTTTTCTATTTTTTTTTTATTTCCATTAGCATGAGGGGAAGGAACCACCTACCTTGGCCTCCTATGGCCATCTGAACATGGTTCAGTCTGAGCATAGGATGCTCCCTCGTAGGGTGAAGGAGATGGTTGATGATAACTATCTGGGCCGGCTGGCCCTTGTAGAGACCCAGAAGTTTAATTCGGCATTGGTGGGGGCCCTGATGGAGCAGTGGTGGCTGAGTACTCACACTTTCCACCTTCCTATTGGTGAGATCACCATTACACCTATTTGTTTCTATGCCTTGATAGGCATTCCCTTTGGGGCTAGATCCATGACCCTAATCGCAGGATTTCTGACTGCCAGGGAGTCTATAGATCTGATCGGTATCACCATTAAATCTAGGCAGACATGCATCCACCTAGGGGAGATTAGTGCTCGATGGTGGAAAGTCAGCCTGGGGGAGAACCCAGGCAACATGTCTCAAATAGCACGTTCCTTTATGCTGTTTGTCGTGGGTCAATGCCTCTTCGGTGACCTCCGAGGGGGAGTAGATATCCGCTTGGTGTACTTCCTCAATGATCTTCGCACAGTAGATTCCTGAGACTGGGGCGGGGCCGCCTATGCATATCTCCTACTGTCCTATGGAGATAAGGGCCTCAAGGGGCAGGCTACATTATCCAATAACTTTTCTTCTCATATCTATTTTCTTTCAGTCATTTGGTCTGAACTTTCTTACTTTGATTTCATGAAACAACCTTGGTGTTTTGAGCACTTAGGAACCATAGCCCCTAAACTGAGGGATCCTAAGACATTCTTCTTCCCCTGACCACAAAGTGGGGAGATAACTAGGTGGTCTAGGCTCGACGCCATCCTCCAGGGACCACTGCTCATTCTCTTTTGAATGATCTCACTGAGGTACGCCATGTCTGACGTCGAAGTTCTATTTGCCTGATGTTGTTCTTACCCTTCCTTGGTTGTGTAGGTTACTTGGAGACCATTCCATGACCTTATGTTTTTGGATTCTGAGAGAGTCACCTTGGCTCATCAATTGTCTGAGAATTGAGTCCTTTTCCAGGGCATGTGGGGCCATGCCTAGTACTTAGGAGAGAGAGTAGTACTCAATGATCAGACATCGATCCACGCCCTTCTCCCAGTCTTCCTCCACCCACTATGCATTTTCTAGAGAAGTCCCTGCAGATGAGTGCACCCCTCTTAGTCCCAATGGTCTAGTGGTATGTTGCCCTTTCTTGAGTATTTCTTACAGATTCTTCCTTGTAATGGTCTTGACTAATGCTCTTTCAAGGGAGAGTGAGACATGTAGGTCCTTCTGCTGTTCGATCGCATGCCAGTGCTACAGATCCTTCACAAATAGGGCCCTCTACCAGTGTCGGTGGGTCTCTCAGAGTTACTAATGTCCCCTTTTGTGGCTTCCCTACTTGGACCTATCCCAATGCGGCCAACCCCAGTCTCCCTCATCTTTTGGAGCTGAACACAGATGTAGATGCTTCCCTTAGGCTACCTATTCCTTATGATTATGTGAGTATCTGATCATTTTCCAATTAAATCTTGACTTCCTTTGGCTGATATGCTCTTTCTCAGGTGTCCCCGGAGGTCTATGCTAAGATTAAGAGGATGCATTATGGCCTGTGCGAGGTGATAGTTACCAAGGGTCAGAAGATTACCCAGTAGGGTGCATTGATTGAGGACATGACCCAGAGGCTGGAGCAGGTTGGAGTAGCATCTATGGACTCCTCAGTGCTTCATGAGAATTGTTCAGAGTATGGTTCAGATGATGGCTTCTGACCCATAGGGATTTGTTCTTGTATTTCCTGCAAACACAAACACATAGATATTTTCTTTCTTTTTTCTTTTCCCCTCCCCTTGTTTGTTCATTATTTTATTTCAGCATCTCTATGAAAACTTACTTTTGGCACAAAATATATATATATATATATATTTTTTTTTTTTCTTGCAATGCTTAGGCAC
>NW_024868853.1:10925-11075 GCF_013358625.1 Macadamia integrifolia
CCGATGGAGCTTTCGCTGGGGATATGCTAAGGGAGGGCTAAGCTGAGATGGCACATCGGCTGAGTTTTTGCTGGGAATTTCTATTTCTGGAAAGATTCCAAGGACACTAGGATAGGGGTTCAGCTAGGAATTGCTATTTCTGAAAAGAAA
>NW_024868853.1:12079-53868 GCF_013358625.1 Macadamia integrifolia
TCTAGTGGGTAAAAGGGGTTTTTCAAAAAAATGGGAGGAGAGAGAGAATTTAGCGCAAAAGGTGGTTTTCAAAAAAGCGAGAGGAGAGAAAAAGTTTAGCCAGAAAAAGGTAGTTTTTAGAAAGGCGGGAGGAGAGAGAAAGTTTAGGCAGGTAGTGTGGGTGATGTCACGGGTGCACGAATGCATGGATGTGCGGTGGGTGCATGCATGCTGTGCGACGGGTGTATGCATGCTGTGCAGCAGGGGCACGCAGCATGTGGCAGGGGCACCCATGCTATGCGGTGGGGGTGCACATGCTGTGCGACGGGTGCGTGCATGCTGTGTGGTGGGGGCGCACATGTTGTGCGGTGGGGGTACAAGCGCAGCATGAGACAAGCATATGTAGGCCAGGCTGGCTGGCTAGCTTGCTGACTTGGTTAACTGGCTGGCTGGCTAACTATCTTAGCTGGCTGGATGGCTAGTCGGTGTGCATGACATGCGTGTGAAAAAATGTGATTTTTGAAGGAAGATTGTGGGCAATCCGACAGTCCATTTTTGACATACCATATATGGTCAGAATTATATTTCTAAGCACTATCCATCTATATGGTCATCTTGACTAGATTCCTTCGTATATAAAAGTCAAAATTGGACCCCCTTCCCTCCCGCATGAGGGTTTCTAGGGTTTCAGGCCTGGGAGTGTTTCCTTTAGCATCTCTATTGGGCGGAAGCCGAAAGTCAAGTCTAAGACCCATATTTCATCATAGCCCGATGAGGGTGACAAAATTGGGTGTCTACACTTACCTGGGCCACCGATGATAGGAAAGAAATTTGATCTCTTTCAATCTTGTTATAAAATATTAAACCATTGCTTTGCAGAGATTTGAGCCCTCCCAGCAGAAAATGTTAGTGTTTGAAATATGTTCTTCTTAGGATTGACTTCCATCCGACAGTCTTAGGGATTGGTCCATCAATTACAGAGATTTGAGCCCTCCTTGCAGAAGATGTTAGTACCTGAAAAAATGTGCTTCCTAGGCTGGACTTCCATCTGCTACTCCTAGGGATTGATCCATAATTTGAAGAAATTTGGGCCCTCCCTATAGAAGACGTTAGTACATGAAAAATGATCTTCCTAGGCTAGACTTCCTTCCGCCAGTCCTAGGGATTTTGGTCTTCCAGGCGAGTTCTTTCGAACTGGTCTGGGCTATCTGGTCTTCTAGGTGGGTTCTTTCGAACTTGGCTGAGCTATCTAGTCTTCTAGGCGGGTTATCTCGAACCAGGCTAGGCTATCTAGTCTTCTAGGTGAGTTATCTCAAACCAGGCTAGGCTATCTGGTCTTCCAGGCGGGTTATCTCGAACCAGGATGGACTATCTAGTCTTCCAGGCATGTTCTTTTGAATTGGGCTGGGCTATCTAGGACGGGGTCAATGAGATTAGACCATTGGGTTTAAGCCCTTGGTTCTTAATCATTTGGGTCTTGAACTTTTGGTTTTTGATTTGGAATCTTTGATCTTTGCTTTTTTATTTGAATTTTGATGCTTGATTTGGAATCTAATTTTTTTTTTTTGGAAAACAAATTTTTTTCCTATAAAATGGTCCCCCTTCCTTGTCCATTCCTCATTATAACATTTCTGAGTGGGTTTTGAGTGCCTAAAGTTCTTCATCTTGTTCTAGAAAACCTTCATCTTGCTCTTGTTCTTGGGAGAGGAGTCATTTGGAGAATTTGGTATTCTTGTGGGCTTTTATGCAAATTGAAAAACTTTCTGGGGGTTTTTTGTAAATTAGGAAACTTCTTAGGGATTTTTACAAATTGGGAGACTTCCTAGGGCTTTTTATGATTTCTGAAAATATAGCTAAAAGGAGAAAGAGAAAGACTTTTGGAGAAATCTAGTTGGAGAGTTGTAGCAGTTCTTCCCATAGGGATGAGGGCCTGGCTGATCGGTACTCTAGGCAAACTCTTCACAATAGTTGGAACCACATCTGTAACTCTGTATGGGGTTCTTGGAAAAGTGTTTATATTTTATTCATTAATTTGATCATCTTTTATTCTTTTATTTATTTTTTATTTTTTTATTTGTTTATACATTCTTTATTCCCATTAGCATGAGGGAAGGGAACCACCTACCCTAGCCTTGTATGGCAATCCGAACATGGTTCAGTCATGGCATAGGATGCTTCCTCATAGAGTGAAGGAGGTAGTTGATGCATCATACCTGTGTCGGCTAGCCCTTGTAGAGACCTAGAAGTTAAATCCAACACTGGTGGGGGCCCTGATGGAGCGATGGTGGCCAAGCACTCATTCTTTTCATCTGCTTGTTGGCGAGATCACCATCATGCCTTTGTGCTTTTATGCCTTGATGGGCATACCATTTGGGGGTAGACCCATGACCCTACCTAAGATTCCAACTGTTAGGGAGTTTGTAGACTTGATCGGTATTACCATTGCGACTGGCTAGGCACACATCTGTTTGGGAGAGAAGTGCTCGATGGTGGAAATTCATCCTGGGGGAGAATCCAGGCAACATGTCACAGGTGGCCCATTCTTTCTTGCTGTTTGCTGTGGGTCAGTGCCTTTTTAGTGAACTCCAAGGGGGAGTAGACATCCACCTGGTGTTCTTCCTCTAAGATCTTTGTACGGTAGATTCTTGGGACTGGGGTGGGGCCACCTATGCATATCTCCTACGGACCCTAGACCTGTTGTCATATGGAGACAGGGGCCTCAAGGGGGCAGGCTACATTCCGTAGGTAACTTTCCTTCTTGTACCCATTTCCTTTCATTCATTTGGATTGCACTTTCTTACTTTAATCTCTTGAAATAGCCCTGGTGCTTTTGAGCACTTGGAGACCATAGCTCCCAGACTAAGGGACCCTTAGGCATTCTTCTTCCTTGTAGTAACGAGGTGGGGGACAATCAGGTGATCAAGGCTTGACGCAATCCTCCGAGGACCATTGCTCATTCTCTTTTAAACAATCTCACTGAGGTATGCCACATTTGACACTGAAATTCCTTCTACCTCGTGCTGTACTTACTTTCCTTGGATTTGCAGCTCACTTGGAGACCATTCTAGTGTCACGTATTTCCAGATTCATAAGGATTCACATTGGCCAAACACTTATCTGAGAATTGAGTCCTTTTGGCATTTGGGGCCATGTTTGGTATTTCGGAGAGAGAGTAGTACCCTAGTGGTCGGATATCGAGTCACGCCCCTCTCTTGGTCTTCCTTCACCCACTATGCATTGCCCAGAGATCATTCTAGTAGACGAGATGAAGCATTTGGCTGACGGAGTATGGGATGACTCATTTCTTGAATAGGATAAGGACTACAGAGCGTTCCTGGAGGAGGAGATAGTATGCACCCCTCTTGGTCCTGATGGTCCAGTGGTATATTGCCCTTTCTTGAGTATTTCCTTCAAATTCTTTCTTGTTTTAATCTTGACTGATGTTCTTTCAGGGGAGAGTGTGACGTGTAGATCCTTCTATTGTTCGGTCGCATACTAGTGTTGTTGATCCTTCACAAGTGGGACCCTCCACCAATGCAAGTGGGTCTCTCAGAGTTGCTACTACACCCTTCTGTGGTTTCCCTGCTTGGGACTATCCCAATGTGGCCAACCCCAGTCTCCCTCATCTTCTGGAGTTGAAGACAGATGTAGATGCTTCCCTTGGGCTACCCATTCCTTATGACTATTTGAGTATTTGATCATCTTTCCATTGACTCATGACTTCCTTTGGCTGATATGCTCTTTCTCAGGTGTCTCCAGAGATCTATTCTGAGATCAGGAGGATGCATTATGGCCTGTGAGAGACAATTGTTACCAAGGTATTTCATACTTTCCCCCTTTTTCCTTTTGTCCTTCTTCTTTCATTATTCTTCTTCTTGATCCTTTCCTATATTCCTTAGGATGGGAGGATTGCCACCTTGGAGAGCCAAGTTAGTTCCTACAAGTAGGAAATTACACAGCAGGATGCACTGATTAAGGATATGACACAAAGACAAGAGCATGCTAGATTAGCATCCATGGGTTCCTCGGTACTCCATGTAGATGATTCAAAGTATGGTTTAGAGGATGACTTTTGACCTATAGGAATTTGTTCCTGTATTTCCTGTAAACACAAACACATGTATATTTTTATTTTTCTTTTTCCCTCCCCTTGTTTGTTCATTTTAGCATTTTATGAATGAAAACCTATCTTTGACACAAAGAAGATCTTTCTTTTGTTTTTGTTTGTTTACAATGTTTAGGCATAATCAATTCCATAACTCAAGTCATAATTAGAATAATCGGGATAACATGAGAATCCAAATACATCCTCGTTCCATTACCAAGTGAATTACATGAAAAGGGGAACAATCTTCCTACCACAGACAGGATTGGTGAGTAACAAGGTGGGTGAAAATTCACTAGTTCTTCTGGGTCTGTCACCTTAAGCCCATATTGTCGGCTGATGTACATAGGCAAATAAAAGGATGTGTAAGTCAATCCCATCAACTTGACATAATTGTAGTGAGGGGTCTTCATTAGAAAAGCTTTTTATGGCCTCCTTGGGCACCTCCATGTGATATCTTGCACAGTCCTTTCCTGCAGGTACTTCTCCTAATCAGTGATAAGGTCGAATTTTGGAACTTCCCTCTTATCCTGGTAGCAAAGAGCTTCGAGTGGGCTTCCTTTTAATGGCTTAGTTAACTTCAATTTCTCAAGGAGCCAAATCAAGAAAATAACAAGACTCCCTTGATAATGATCTAGTCTGAATTTATGGTCATGACTCATGTCATCAAATCCCTTAAGTATTTCTACAAGAATCGTAGGAATGATGTCACCTTCCTTCTTCAACTGTTTTACTACCTCAATCATGATGGACTGTGCACCACGTCTGGGAGTGTGGAGAACATAACAAGCTATCATGAAAAGTAAATAAGCATCCTATGATCTCTGTTGATGGATTCTTCCCATTGGTAGATATTGGATGAAGATCTGGGCCACCTTTAGAATGTCGATCTTCCCATACCTGACAAATCGCTTCACTTCCTCTTCTTTCCATCCGAAGAAGTCTTAAATTTCCTTTGAGTAATCTTTCTTCAAAGAGGGTTAGAGCAAACTACCTTTGGGAGGAGATACTATACATACTCGGAATTCTTCGAGAGTTGGAAGATCTCTACCAATCCAAACCGAAATATATATAGATTGGCCTCCTAGTGTTGAGGCACCTGCCAGAGTAATTGGTGATGTAGCTTCACACATCCAATTTGACTGAGAAATGACACATTCATGGATTCCAGCAATCCTGGCACCCTCATACTCATGTCTAAGGTCCATTTCCTCAATGTCTCATCCAACGAGCCCATGACTTTTCCAGAAACCATCACAAACAACAAGATATGATGATTTATCAAAGCATTACTCATTAGTTAATGACTAAAACAAGCCCTTACCACTGTTGCATTAAGATTTTTTTTTTTTACTAATCAAGGGTGGGGAATGAACTGGCCTTGATAAACTGGTACCAGGTGGCGATTTTCTTTTAGGGGATGGAATCCTAGATAGGAGTTGACAGACCAGTGGGTGGATGATAGATATCTAATGGCCTTCTATGCCAAATGGGAATTCTTGGGGGATAGAATCCCGGATAAGAAGTTATGGACCAATGGGTGGATGACAGATACCTAATGGCCTTTCATGCCAAATGGTGATTCTTGGGGGGCACAAACTATAATAATCTTTTAAGATACTTTGATTATTAATCAAGGAACCAATTTATTACCTTTAGATGGTTAAGACCGCACTTACACATGTCAAGTAGCCTACATTTCACTCCGAAAGGAATCAGGTCTAACGTAGTTTAGGCTCTTCACCCTTTCAGACATAATATTTCTTGACTTGATGCATGTTGACCAGTCTGGGAATTTCTTCGCGATTGTGGTCAATGATTTTCATAGCTTTTCCTGATAGAATTTCCATGACGGTGAATGGGCCGCTTTAGTTGGGCCTGAATTTTTCTCTCGGGTCATGAATCGAGGCTCTTTGTTCTCGAAGGACAAGTTCACCCACCTCTATATGGTGGGGCTTCACATTCTTGTTAAAGACCCTGGCCATTCTTAGTTGATATTTATTTAGTTTATCTATAGCTTTCATACTCCTTTCATCAAGAAAATGAAGCTCGTCATGTCTGGCCTTCACCCATTCTCCTTCAGGTAGTTGACTATCAAGGAGCACCCTTAGGGATGGTACCAGGATTTCCATGGAGAGAACTACCTCAACCCCATATACCAAAGAGAAAGGGGTTGCCCCCGTTAAGTATCGTACAGAAGTCTGATATGCCCATAAGGCAATGGGTAACTTATCAGCCCAATCCTTGTGTGTTTCTACCATTTTCTATAGGATGACTTTGATGTTCTTGTTGGCTGCTTCCACTAGCCCATTGGTCTACGGCCTATAAGTGGTAAAGCGATGCCTTCTGATACCAAACTTTATGCAGATTTTGTCGGTCTTGCCCCAAAAATGGGATCCCTGATCTGATATCAATTCTTGAGGTACTCTATATCGGGAGATGATATTTTCTTGGATCAATTTAGCTACCTTAGTAGACGTGAGGACCGCATAGGACTGAGCTTCTATCCACTTGGTGAAATAATCAATGGCTACCAAGATGAACTTGTGACCATTGGATGCTTTGGGGTTGATCTTCCCAATGATGTCCATGCCCCAAGTGGAGAATGGCCAAGGTGAACTGAGTGAATGCAGCTCTGTTGGTGGAATATGTATGATGTTAGAAAATATCTGACACTTGCAGCATTTCTTGACAATGTCCATGCAATCTGCTTCCATTGTGTTCCAGTAATATCCCAGCCTGAGGATCTTCTTAAATAACATCTTGGCATTCATGTGGGGTCCAGAGAGACCTTGATGAATTTCCTCCATGATGGTTGCATTGTTCTTCATCCACACACAACAACTGTATTTAGACATAGGATCTCTTGTATAATAGGTCCTCTTGAAGAATAAACTGGGTGGCATATCTTCTCAGAAAGTTCTTTTCTCTGTCAGTTGCTTCAACTGGGTACTTGCTTTCCCTGATGAAATCCACTATGAGAGCGAACCAAGACTGACCATCCATAGTGAGAGAATTTACTGAATTCTGATAAATGGAACTGCTTCTTTGTTCTCCAAGAATGGTTAGACCCTAGCCATGGGGTTGTATTATATCATGGAAGCCAAGGTTGGAAGGGCATCAGTAAACCTATTGTTATCTCTCTGGAAGTATTCGAACGAGATCATCTCAAAGTGTCCAGTCACCTCTTCCAGATGTTCTTAATATGGCTTTAACTTTTCATCTCTAGTTTTTCAGTTTCCCTGTGTCTGGCAGATGACGATGGATGAATCACCATAAACCTTGATCCTTTTCACACAGTCAAAGCAGTTTCAAGCCCCAAAGCATAGGGTTCATATTCAGCAATGTTGTTAGTATAAGGGAAATCAAGGCAGAATGATGAAGGTAAATAAAGGCCGTTAAGAGTGACAAGTAATATTCCCACACCACATCCATTCTGAATGGCTACTCCATTAAAGAATAATTGTTATTCATTAACTGTGCCTTCTTCCTCTATCGCTATGATTCCTTCATCAGGAAAGGCATCATCCAAGGATCTTCCATCTTTTGCCGGGTGGGCAGCCAAATGATTGGCTATGGCCTACCCCTTGGTAGATTTCTGAGTAACATGGTGCTGTCCAATTCTGATAGTAAAAGCAACCAATGGGCCATCCTTCCTGTCAAGGTTGGTTTCACGAAGAGGTATTTGATGGGATCTATGCTTGAGATCAAGTGCACCGGATAGGAAACCAAATAGTGTCACAACCATTTTGTTGCCCAAATCAACGCAACACAGGTTCTTTCCAAAAATGTGTACAGTGTCTCATATTCTAGGATCTTCTTGATGAGGTAATATATGGCATGCTCTATCCCTTCTTTCATCTCCTTCTATGCTAGCAATGAGACAATGGAATATTGTCCCATGGATAAGTACAAGAGAAGTGGTTCTCCTTCCACTGGAGGTGTCGATACTGGTGGGTACATGAGGTATCCCTTGATTTTATCAAAAGCTTGTTGGCATTGGTCATTCCATTCTATGGGCTGATCATTTTTCAATAGCTTGAAAATTGGTTCACAGATTGTAGTCAACTGAGCTATGAATTTGGTAATATACTGGATGTGACCCAAAAAATCCTCGTATTTACTTCTCAGTCCGAGGTGTGGCATTTCTTGAATTGCCTTGATCTTGATAGGGTTGATTTCAATGCCTCTCTCACTCACTAAGAATCCTAACAACTTTCCTGCTATTGCCCCAAATACACACTTCTGAGGGTTCAAATTTAGCTGATACTTCTTGATTCTTTCAAAGAAATGCCTTAGCACGGGAATATGCCCCTGCCGATCTTTTGACTTTATTATCATATCATCCACATAGACTTCCACATCTTTGTTCATCATATCATAAAATATGGTCATGGCTGATTTTTGATAAGTTACCCTAGCGTTCTTTAGCCCAAAAGGCATCACCTTGTAACAACAGGTTCCCCACGGAGTGGTGAAGGCTGTCTTCTCACAATCTTCGGGGTGCATGCTTATTTGATTGTATCCCAAGAATCCATCCATAAATGATAACAAAGCATGTCTTGCCGTATTATCCACCAACACGTCAATGTGAGGTAATAGGAAGTCATCTTTGGGGCTCACTTTGTTAAGATCTCGAAAGTCCACGCACATTCGTACCTTGCCATCTTTCTTCGGTACTAGTACAATGTTAGCCAATCATTGGGGGTACTTCACCACTTGTAGAAACCCTGTATTCCATTACTTAACAACTTCTTCTCTGATACTCTTACTGCATTCTGGCCGTATTCTTCAAAGCTTCTGTTTTATCGGCTTTGCCCCAGGGTAGGTCGACAATTGATGTTGCACGATGTTGGGGTCGATACCAGGCATATCCTCATAAGACCAAGCAAAGACCTCGGTAAATTCCTTTAGAAGACTAATCATTTGTTTTGCTTCTATGTCATCAAGGGTAATGCCAATTTTTACCTCTCAAAGGCATTGGTTGGTTCCTAGATTAATAACCTGAGTATCCTCACAGATGGGTTGGGCTTTCTTTGGTTTGCATTGTTTTATTGATTCTTGATATTTATTAAGATCATCATCAGAAAGAGGAGGTAAGTCACACTCAGAATCAGAAATTTCATTCATGAAAGAAAGAGTAACAAACTCGACATACTGGGACTCTGGACTGTCATTGAGAGAGGAGGTCGGCACAAAATCATAAACAATAGACTCGACTACAAACTTGATAACTGGCTTGATACTTTTGCCTGGGGTATTTAGGATGGTTGACTTAATAGCATGAGCAAACTTGAAGTTTTCTCCAATGTTTGTCCAGTTCAGGAGTGGTTTAGTGGCTTGATGGATGAGGAGGTGTGGCAAAGGGCCTTCTTCTCCTTCTGAGAAAGTTGCTGGTACTTCTTCAGTGGCATAACGGTTCTTCTGGATAGGTGCCTGCTTCTTGACAAATACTAGCTGGTCAATCTCGTGCTCTCAGAAGCCAAACTTTATGAGGGGTGAAGATTGGTGGACACTGCTCAATCCATTTTCTATGAAGTCCATCTTTTTGAGCCTATAAGGGATGCCATCCTATTGCCTCGATCACATCTTTGACCACCTTCATTAGCCTTCTGTTGCAGTTGGTTCGGGCATAGTATATACAAACCATCATGCTCTGTGCTCTTCTTTGGTTTCTATATGTACTTCTTCCTCTGAAAGGATGAGGCTTGAGCTCATATAGCTCTCGGGCTCTTATAGGAGAGAGTAAATGTAGCCTTAAAAATTAATGGGAAGCAGTAGGCTCCAGATGAGACTTATCTTCTTTTCCCATTCTCTTTTTAGGAGGACTCGAGGACTTGGTGCCTCCTTTGATTGGATCAATGTTGTAGGGTCACTTGAGGAAGACCCAGTCTCAATCAGTGCAATTTCTGCTATCCTGGTGATGCAACTGTCTTGATCACTTTCTTTGACTAGCATTTGCTGTTGTTCCACTTCATGAGTCACCCAGTAGAACTCGTCTTGGAAAAATACTTCAAATCTTGGTTGCCTCTTTGCGATGGTTTCGTTAAACCATGGGTCCACATTTCTGCAAAAAGGTAAATCCTCTCCCTCTTTTATAAAATACCCATTAAGAGTAGGGTAGTAAGAGATGGAGATCTTTCTAGTCATCCTTAGCACTTTTTGCCTCTTGGTGGTTGGAGAATTGTACCCGAGACCATTCTATCCTTTGTTCACCGCCAAACTAGGTTGCTTTGGAGCTCTTAGATGATATTTCCCTAGTCCTATGCCAGGAAAATATTATATGTTCTTCATCATTTGATTCACTGGCGGACTCCAGATGGCTTCATAGTTAGCTGGGACTTCCTCCCTTAGCGATTCTTTGTTAATGGCCACACAAGTTGTGTTCTTGTTCTTCCCCATTTTCAATGTTGGCTAAAGTGTTAACCACTTTGAAATCTCTGGCTACTGTGATCACCTTTCCTTTATGAATGAACTTCATTTTTTGATGGAGACTAGAGGACACTATCTTCGCAAGATGCAACCAAGGCCTTCTTAGGAGCATGTTAAAGGCTGTTGGCATATCAATGACTTGGAAATCAATATCAAACATCACCGGGCCAATCTTTACGACAAGGGCAATGATGCGAAGGATCTTCCTCTTGGTATTGTCATATGCCTATATGGTTTGGGTGGTCGGCCTCATTTCTTCCAATTTGATGCCAATAATCTTTGCCGATCTCAGTGGTAGCACATTCAAAGCGGACCCATTGTCCACAAGAACTTGGGGAACCACCTTGTCAAGACATTCTACCATGATGTGGAGAGCTCGATTGTGCTAGGCTCCTTTAGGAAACTCTGAATCTGAGAACATCAGAGATTGCACCGCATATGTTGCCCCTACTATATGTGCCAGATGTACCGAATTTATCTCTATCGACACCTGTATATTGGTGAGAGACTTCAAGACTGCTTCACAGTGTGTGGGGGGATGCCATCAACAATCCCCATATTGAGATGTTTGCTTGGGACTTCTTGAGTTGAGCCAAGATTGGGTTCTTCGGTTCTTTCTTCAAGCTGCTAGTTTTGGCCTCATTAGTCCTTGACTGTTCTACTACTAGAGCCTTGCCCTTGTAGTCTTTTCTACTTCTAGTTTCCTTCACGTTGACAGGCTTCTTCATAATATCTCTGTGGGATAACGATCTTCATCATCACTATTGGTTATGGTGATTATCCCTACCATGGGATCATCCCCTTCTTCTGATTCTCCCTCCTTACTTGGAGTGGAAAGTCGAGGTCCTCCACAAATATCCACAGCCCTAGCTCGTAGGTTTTTGATTGTATTAGAAAGTTGATGGAATGCAGCATCTACTGTCTCTACGAATGTGTTGTCTGGCCCTATTCCTCCAGATCATTCAACTACTCACGGTAGTAATGATCACCGATGGTTACTTCTCCCAGCATGTTATCAATTTTTTCCACCCTTACCTGCATTCTCAATGTGTTGGAGTACACTTCACACAGCTTTTCCTCCATCTCTAATGCGGATTCGGGTTCATGCAGATAAATTTACATCGGCTCTCTAGATTCTTCATCACTTTCTGAATCTGATGTAGAATCATCTCCTCCCATGCAGAAGAAAGGGTAAATGCCACTTGTCAGATAGCTATTGGATCATCACCACCAATAGCATAGATTGAGAAACATGTCTGATGATCTAGTGAGTAATATTCTGACTCATCATCATTTTTATTGTACCAAGGCCTTTCGTAGTCATCCCAGTGTAGATACCCATCATCCTCTTGAGAATCAGAGTCATCTCCATCCTTCTCATCTTCATTTTTATCCTCATCATCATCGTCATCATCCTCTTTTTCACTGATTTCCCCCTCACTTGGTTCTCCATCAGATTCTTCTAGACCATCAAATTCTCCTGCATCCAAACACTCATAGTATTTAAAGTGTATGGATCAAAAGATTTCCAAAGGGTTGGTCATGACATCACTGGCTCAAAGTTAGACCAATCCTAACTCATCATCCTCTGTGTCACTCCCTATGTGGATTAGGGAGGTGTACTCTTTGATATGCTCCCCTATGGCCAATGTGGTTACTACTATGAGAAGATCCACTATAAACTCTTCAATTACCTCTGGATTGTCTTCTGAACATATAGCAGGCTGCATTAGGGAAGTGGGATCACTCTCCTAGTCTTCTCCTAAAGCATTCATTGATTCTGTTGATGAGGCCATCTTTGTGGAATCTAGTAGTACAAGCATATCCTTCCAATTGTACCCATCCATCCATCCTTCTTTTGGGTTATATACCAAACCTTGAGAATGGGATTGGTATAAGGGTGATGAGGGATAAGAAGTAGGATGGTATGAAGATGATGTAATGTGAGAGGTAGAATATGAAGATTGGGGGTGATAGGATGAGGAGATTCCTTCTCCTTGATGGTGGGGGAAGTTGATAGTATGGTAGAGGCTGATAATATGGTGAAGGTGGGAGGTATGGTGGAGGTTGGTAATGTGGTGCGGTGGATTCTTCTGTTGATAAGGAAGGATGAATGGTGGGAGTCCGATCTTCTGATTCTTCTTCTGGGAGTCCTTATGACTCCAGCCTTTTGACTCATGAGTTTCCTATAAACGCGGGCATTCATATGGTTCTTCCAAGCTCTAGGTATAATAAGTTGAGTGGGGTCACTCTCTGTGGCTTCTTCATTTAGATTGTTCACATGATTAGGGAATGGAGTAGTGTTGACAATGGGAGATTGTTTGACCTTGACTTCAATGGTCCCATTGTCTACCAAGTCTTGGATCGCATGTAGGAGACTTATGCATCTTTCAGTGGAATGCCCTTTCTGTGTATGGTAAGCACAATATTCATGATCCCTATACCAAGATAGAGGAGGGTTGCCGATTACTCTCGAAGCCCTTGTCCCTAGCAATCCTTACTTCTTTAACTTTTCATACACTACTATCACGGGCATTCTCAAATCAGAAAACTAGCTTCTTGGATGAGGGGCCTTCTGGGAGGGTGCATCTGCTTGTATTATGAATGGCTGTGAAGAAGTTGCTGGCAAGACTGACTGCTGCACTATACTCACCATATTAGTTTCCAGACCCTTTCTCCGTCCAACTCTAGTATTCTTACTTGCATCTTGGGATGATCCTTAATACTGAGCTTCTCTCAGAATTCTATTTTCCGCGCATGTGCTGGTGGCTATCAAGGCATCAAAAGTCTGTATATGTTGGTAGTAAAGAACATCATAATAAGGCTTTGATAAGTTCTCTATTAACATCTCCACTTGCTCTGCTTCTGAAGGTCGATCTACCATCTTGGTGGCCTTATCCTTAAACCTCATTAAGAAGGCGGTGAATCCTTCTCTAGGTTGTTGCCTCAATGTCTCAAGCTCTTGTCACTTCACATCCACTTTGGTGTTGTATGAGCATTGCTTGGTGAAGGCTTTCACCACCGTTGCCCAATTCTGAGTTTGGGATGACTCCAACTATGTGAGCCACCTTAGCACTGGTCCCGATAGAGTTAGCATGAGGCTTGCCCCATTTAATTGTTTGCAAGCTGCCATGACTTGCCAATGCTGAGGAAGACTTTGAGATGAGCTTTGGGGTATCCTGACCCATCAAACCTATTGTCTGCCACTTGAATTTCTTGGGAATCCTTGCTCCGAAAAAGAAACTTATTTCATTTGACACTACTGCTTGGCTTTCCGAACTCTTCCTTGTTTGAAACATGTTTTCCAACTTTTCTAACTACTCCTTGAATTTCTTTTCTTTGTCCATTTCTGGAGGTTCTATTCGGACTTATGCTGCAAATTCCTCTTCCTCATCTTCAATCACTACCCTAGGAGGAGGGACCCTAGAGTAGGTTCCCCATTGATTATTTGGATGGGTGGGGGAGGCTCTTCTCAGGACGATTGGTCTGACTTGCTCCAGTTCTCTTGAGTCAAATCAAGAAGAGTTCCCATGAAAACCTATAGCTCCATTCTGATTCACATCTCCCGTAGCTAGTGCCGGCTCATTCCTGGGATTACCTCTGGGAGGGTTATGAAGGGCATGCAATATCTGAGCTATCCCTCTCTTGACTTCAGCCATTTCTGTTTGTAAGGTCTCCACGGGATGGACCTAGGCCCGTTTGGGTGATTCAGAGTCGTGTGGATCTATACTAACTAGGCTATAATCGCTTGGTAGTAGACAATCTCGGAGAGATAACGGAGGTGACACTGGACTTAAGCGAGTCAACCGATTACCCTGATGTGTCCAAAGGGACTATAGAGAGTACTTGAGGTGTGAAATTGTGCCTGAACCAAAAGTGGCTTATTTTAGGATTCTTGAATTCTCAACCCCTTGTTCACACATTCACTAAATTATCAACCAATGATTCATCCAAAGTTAGTCTGTTTAATGGTAGGGAGTGGATAGGGGTCAATGCCCCTAGTCCACTCGATATCATAAGCGGGAGAGTCATACAAATGGCTTATTGAGAATATTCTCATAAGACATTTCATGTAATAAAGTTAAGTTTTCCTTGCTCTTTTTCCCACTAAGTGTCCTTCCTCTTGATTTTCTTGAGAGTTCTCGCGACTTTATGTGACTCTGACGGGATTGCCCCTAAGTCATGTATTTGAACATTTTTCTTAAGGAGGAGGGACACCTTCTAACCAAAACCCACTTAGGAATGCAATTCTTTATGACGGGAATATAAAGTAAGAACATTCCTTTTCAAGATTGCAAACAAGTTCTACAGTTAGCTTGTGGCACTCCTAGCTTCTTCATCTATTTTCTACTTGATGCTGAGTATGCAGTGGATGCAATAAGACCAATAAGGCTTCCTTGGCAGGATCTATATATGCAAGGTTTTGATATACCTATAGGTACGAGATCAAAAGGGTAACTTCCTTGCCCATTACTCGTGACTACACATGAGGTTAAGCAATTGGACACAGGGTGATGGAATCATGAGTGATTGTGTACAAAAGTGTAATGTAGTGCAACCATCATTCAATTTCAGAATGCCATAAAGTGCGCGGACCTCCCCAAGGGTGTTGGCACAATTACAACATCCTCGCCGTTTGATGATATTTTCCATTCTTGTACAGGAAGCGGGTATCATTTACTCTTAGAGTACTCTCCATGACATGTGCTGACCTACCCGAGGGTGCAGGCACGACAGGGAGTCCTTGGCCAAATGATTTCACTTTGAGCACGATGCATGATGCGGTTAGAGAATACAATTACATACATGGGGTTAGCCAAACACATTTTCAAAAAAATGTGGTGGAAAATGTTCTTGCATTCAAAGGTAGCATCTAGTATTGGAAGCTTCACATTTGTCCCCAATAGAGTCACCACTATGAGGGTAGCGGCCAAAAATTGGACTCATGCATCGATTCCGTCCTCTCTCCTCTCTTTCACTTTTGTGGTGAGGGGAGGGGTTTGATTCTTGTGTGCTTTGCTTACGGGCCCTGCACCATATTATCGCCTCTTAGAGATACGTGGAGGCCTATTTTGCAAAAAGTAAAGTTCATCATTATAGATAGGGGACTTGATGATGGTCCAATACGGGGATCAAGATCATACAAAGGGGTTTGGAGTCGCCACCTAGGATTATGGTCCTAGGACCCGGGGGTGGGCCCAATTCTGGAGAAAAGGGCTCGACAATTGGTCAAGTCCAGAGATTTGGGGTAAGTGTCAGGTTACAGAGTTGGGAAGGAATTAGGCACCCAATCTACCTGGTTCAATTGGTCTTCCTACTAGATGCTTAAGAACGAACATTTTCCACATCTATTAGTATTCCACATTAAAACAAAGTCTATTAGATATCTACATTATGCTTGAATAAGGAGAGAGATTATACCAGAATTTGACCCCTATTTCGGGTCAAGAGGGGTGGGCCTGATTAGTACCGACTTGGACTGTCTTTCATGTTCTTCTGGCTCAGGGGAAGATGGTTTTGACCTCCAACTTCCTTTCTTGAGGGATATTGATTGTGATGAAATTCAGACAGGGTTCCTGCTAGGAATGGTTACTTTCAGATTTTGATTCGGACAGAGCTACTCTAGGGAAGGCTGTTTCTGGATTTGGATTTGGACAGAGCTTGGGCTAGGGAATGCTATTCTAGAGCTTAGGATGAAGTGGCACTCCAGCAGAGCTTCTGCTGGGGAGAGGCTAGGGGAGGGCTAGGCTGAGGTGGCACTTCGACAGAGCCATGGGCAGTAGCCATGGGCAACAAGCACCCATACAGGTTGGCCTGCTGGCCAAAGCCCGCAGCGCATACGATTTACAGATTTTTCTAGTGATGATCATGGGAGATCCATTGGTCTGATTTTGACTTGCCATATATCATCAAAATTGTATTTTGAGCAATATCCATCCGTACAATCATCTTAACCGGATTCTTGCGTATATTAAAAGTTAAAATTGGACCCTCTTCTCTCCCACGCGAGGGTTTCTAGGGTTTCAGGTAGGGGAGTGTTTTTGGGTTATCTGGGTGGGTAGAGGATGAATTTTAGGATGTTTGGGGTAGGTAAGGGATTTTTCTAGGTCTCCAGTGGGATTGTCAGTGTGCGCGACATATTTGCAGAAAAGTGTAATTTTCTGGGGATGATCACGGGAGATACTTCAGTCCGATTTTGACGTGCTATATATCATCAAAACCATATTTCTGAGCAGTATCAATATATATGGTCATCTTAACCAGATTCTTTGTATATAGAAGGTCAAAATTGGACCGTATCCTCTCCCACGTAGGGGTTTCCAGGGTTTCGGGTAGGGGAATGTTTCCATCATCATCTCTATTGATTGGAAGCCAAAAGTCATGCCCAAGATCCACATTTCATCATAGCCGGAGGAGGGTGACAAAATTGTGTGTCTACACAGGGCAACACTAGCGATTACTGAACATCACCTTTTTTATTCTTTTTATGTATTCCCCTTTTGTGCTATAGATATTTAAATTGTTATTTTCTTGTGTAATTATCATACCTACGGGCCCACATGTATATATAATATGTATAATAATTTTGGTATTAAGAGTAGTGGGGAAATTTATAGATATATGTGATAAGTCTTCCGTTGAATTATCAAATTTATATTCATATCCTGTGGTGCATGTTGTGTTGTGGTTTACTGCATCAGATGATCCTAGTGGTTGTTGGGTTACCAAGAGCTAACCCGGTCACCTGTCTAGTTCTATGTGAATGGGGCATGATAGTCATGGTCATCCCTATCATATGGCTAAGCAAATTGACTCTTTTATATTTGTATTTCAATGACCAAAATGAATTTACCTAGCAATTGTCAAAGTAGAATTGCTAATGAATGTCCAACAGTCATATATCTATGTAGGAGAATTAGGTAGCACTGAAACTTTCCAAATTAATAGATAATGATGTGGAACTTTGCCTCATGTCTTGACTCTGGGCTGGCATATAATTCATGGAAAATTACCAACTGATGATCAAATTAGATCTCACTTGGTTGCTCTTGCTTCACAATGTTCTCTCTTCATAGCTAATTCAGAATCTCTGACTCATATATTTCTTGATTGTAGTTTTTCTGGTAAGATCTGGAAGGATTTTTGACATTTTTTTTTTTATTTTTGAATTTGCATTTATTCAAGAGCTTTTTTCATGGTAGAAAAGGAAACATAGCTCTGTTCCGATTAACTAGATATAGAATCTAGTTTTACTTAATATCTTACATTATATCAGGTTTGAAAGAAATCATCTCTGTCATGATAGCAGCTTCCGTACATCCCGACTTATGGTGAAAGAAGTTCTAAATGACTTGTATGCTCTATAGGTTATAAGCCTAGTGAATGTTAAAACGGTGAAAGATCTAGTTCTATCCTCTTCCTTACGGTTGACGAGGGCTAGTCCATCTATTCAAGAGCATTTTTTATGGTGGAAAAGGAAACATAGCTCTGTTCCGATTAATCAGATATGCAATCAATTTTTACTTAATATCTTACATCATATTTGGTTTGAAAGAAATCGTCACTATCATGATTGCATCTTTTGTACATCCCGACATGTGGTGAAAGAAGTTCTAAATGACTTGTATGCTTTATCAATTGTAAGCCCAATGAAAGTTAAGTTGGTGAAAGAGCTAGTTCTATCCTCTTCCTTGCAGTTGACGAGGGCAAGTCCTAAACCAAAGTAAATCTTGGAGTTGGAGTGGAAACTCCCTATGAGTGGATGCATCAAGATTAATATTGATGGGTGCTCACTTGGGAACCCGGGGTATACTAGTGCAAGGGACATTTTTCGGGATCATGTGGGGCGGCCTATAAGGTGCTTTCTTCTTTTGAGGAATTACAACTAATTATGATGCAGAATTTGCAGCCTTTTTTTGTAGCACTTCAAATTGCTAATGACATCCAGTTATCATAGATTGAGGTTGAATGTGACTCCCAAGCAGTTGTCTAGTGTATTCAAAAGTAGATTATGTTACACCTGTGCCCTAACCCAGTCTAATTTGAACTATTGTGATAGGTCTCAGACCAAAAGTGGGAAGTACCACCAGGTATTGGCTTATGGCAACCCATTGTCAAAGAGGGAAGGATGATCCCACCTACCAATGTATCTCCTGCCTGTCCAACTGGCGGGGATTCAAGCTTCCTGATCGCAGATAGTAAGTGACCCGACACCCCACTCATAAATCCTGGCAAGCACCAAAACTTTGAGAGGACCATGAACATAGCCTAGGGTAACTGCCTGTGTGAGACCAATTGGTGGATATCAATAGTTAAAGATAGAAAACTATCTTGACCAAGAAAAATATGCCACCGAAAATAGCCTGGGCCTATTTCTATTGACTGTTTCCACTAGCCATTTAGGCTGCTGCTTGGGTTCCGATGCCTATGGGTTCCACCACTCGCATCTTGAACAACCTTGGATGATTATAAATACTTCCCCACACCTACCTTATGACTCATGCACCCTACGGACCAAAGGAGTTGGGTCCATGTGCCCCGAATTGCATAGTAACCTACTTTGACAGGATAAGGTTCAACCATACGGACCCTAGTGAGAGACTTACTATATAAGTGGGAAGTTAGTCTCATTTCCCATTTCTCACTTGTACAAGAATGTGGGAGAAGGGAAAGAGAGAAGAGAAAGGAAGAGAAAGGAGGGGGAAGAAGAAGGAGAAAGGGTTTGGACTCACACTTGCTCCCAGCTATGCGCATCCTTGCCGAAATCCTTGCTGGAGGTAAGTGCTACCTCTCTTACCACTCTTTCTCTTCATTTTGAGCTAGGGAAAGCTAGGTATGATGGAATCTTTGCCCACATACCATCTAAAGCTCAGGGATTATGTATTTCACTTCCCTAGTGCTATTGTCGAGCTCAAACCAAGTTTGGTGAGTTCCAGCTATAAGATTGACCAAATGACCATCTAGGGTTTTGATCATTTGATCGACGTATCTCCCAAATGGCTTGATGGAATTGGAATTTTAATGGCTTAAAATGATGCTAGGAACATCCCCATGAACTCTATGGAGCAAATCCTAGAGATCGGGCCTGAGCTGGAAAGCCCCAAATCTCATGGGCAGCTTCTGTACTACCAGTGAAAACACCCGAGCAAAAACACTAAGTCTATTTTTGCTGACCTGTTCAACCTTATGAGCTCTCTATTACACTCACCAGAAACACCTCTGACGTTTCTAGCGACTGTTTCCGACGACAGTACTGTTAGTGTGGGACTTTGTTTGTGCCCTTTGGGGGTAACCCCTGTGGGACTCTTCTGATATTTCTAACACATAATAACACTCAATTAGGTTTGTGCCTAGGATAGAGACTCGCACATACCCCGAGGCCAGTAGTGAATTGAACAAACGGTGGCCATAATTGAACCCCAATCAACACAAGCATAATCAAGGTGAGGGATGGTTGCTTTTCTTTGATGGAATGTTTACAATATTAAAAATTGTTCATATGTGATCGTATATTTAAATTATCATTTTATTATTGACATGTTTAGGTTGATGATCATGATTTTGATAATTATGTTGGTTCAATTGTATTGAAAATGTTAATAATGATATGAGATGTATATTGATATGTGTGGTGGGATCTAATGTGGCTGAGGTGGTTCCGAAACTGTGATCACTGCATGATTGTTGTATGCATGTGACAGAACTCGGTGTGGCTACGGTGGTACCAATACCGTGATTATCATATTTTTGCTACATTTATCATTGATTATGTGCATTAGAGTTAGCTATAGTCACATATTACACTTTGTGGCTGATGTATTCCCAGTATCGTGTACTCTAGGACTGCATTTGGAAATGGATATGCATTATGGCCGATGGGAATCATAGTGTTGCGTAGTCCATACTCAACTATTTATACATGATATACTAGGTAAATAATCACGTGTTACACTTTGTGGTCGATGTGTTCCCAGTATCGTGTACCCCGGGACTGTACTTGGAGATGGATTACACTTTGTGGTCAATGGTGATCCCAGTATCGTGTAATCTATACTAACTGTATCATTATGCAAGGCATGTAGGATATTTATGGTTAGGCATCATTCCCTATGCTATGTCCCTTTACCAATAGGGGGTAAGGTGTTGGATAACCCAATGGTGGTATGTTCGATGGACCTTTCTAGAATGCCACACCCATGGTAAGAACTTGTCCGGTATGGTCGATGGTGATACTGATGTCATGATTTCTAGGAGGGGGTTATCAGGGGTTTGCTGGGTGACTGATGGATGCATACTGAGACCTGCAGGCTCCTAATCATGGCCAGAATTTGTATCGCTGTGTAGTCGATGGTAGTTCTGAGACTAGGGAAATAGCCTAATGTGCCGTAGTAGCATTTGCCAGACTTAGTTGTATTGTTAGGTGGATGATAAAATAAATGAATTGCATCACGAGCATCATGGACTATATGTTTAATTCCCATAATCAGGTATCATAAATTATTTATGCGACTGCCTTTGCTTGGTTGTGCATGAACCCCACCCCTCACTGAGCGAGTTAGAAAGCTCACCACATATATGCCCCCTTTTAGATGATGATGCAGGTACCATTGTACCGATGGCATGTGACCCATTACCCTCCAAGCCGGAGTATCTTGTGAGAGACTGGTGGTTACTAGAAGCGGAGGAGCACAAATAGGACAATGCTTATAACCACTGTGCTTACGCCGCACCCTGAGGATTTCTTAATATGGTTTCAGCTGCTCATCTCTAGTTTTCCACTTTCCTTGTGTCTAACAGATGACAATGGATGAATCATCGTAAACCTTGATCCTTTTCACTCCAATAGTTAAAGCAATTTCGGGCCCCAAAGCCCAAGCTTCATATTCGACAATATTGTTGGTATAGGGGAAGTCGAGGTGAAATGATGAAGGAAAATAAAGGCCGTCAGGAGTGATAAGTAATATTCCAACATCACATCCCTTTTGATTGGTTGCTCCATCATAGAATAACTGCTATTCATTAACCATATCTTCCTCCTTTACTGCTGTGATTCCTTCATCGAGAAAGGCATCATCCAAGGACCTTCCATCTTCTGTGGGGTAAGCAGCCAAATGATCAGCTATAACTTGGCCCTTGATAGATTTCTGAGTAACATAGGTGATGTCAACTTTGATAGCAAAAGTAACCAAGGGCCATCCTTCCTGTTAAGGGTGGTTTCTCGAAGAGATATTTGATGGGATCCATCTTTGAGATCAAATGCACTGGATAGGAAACCATGTAGTATCGTAACCTTTTAGTTGCCCAAATCAACGCAGCACAACTTCTTTCCAAAGATGTGTACTGGGTCTCATATTCCAAAAGCTTCTTGTTGAGGTAATATATGGCATGCTCTACCTCTTTTCTGTTTCCTTCTATGCTAACAAAGAGCCCATGAAATATTCTCCCATGGACAGATACAACAGAATTGGTTCTCCTTCCGCCTGTGGGGTCAATACCAGTGGGTTCATGAGGTAGCCTTTGATCTTGTCAAAGGCTTGTTGGAATTGGTCATTCCATTCCATTTGCTGATCTTTCTTCAACAGCTTAAAAATTGGTTCATAAATTATAGTCAACTGATCAATGAATCTGCTAATATATTGGATGTGACCCAAAAACCCTCTTATTTGTTTCTCGGTCTGAGGCATGGGCATTTCCTGAATTGCCTTGATCTTGATAGGGCCGACTTCAATGCCTCTTTCACTCACTAGGAAGCCTAACAACTCTCCTGTCATTGCCCCGAATACACACCTCTGAGGGTTCAACTTCAGCTAATACTTCTTGATTCTTTCAAAGAATCGTCTTAGTGAGGGAATATGCCCCTGTCGATCTTTTGACTTTACTATCATGTCGTCCACATAGTCTTCCACATCTTTGTTCATCATGTCATGCAATATGGTTGTGGCTACTCTTTGATAAGTTGCCCCATCATTCTTCAATCCAAAAGGCATCACCTTGTAACAATAGGTTCCCTATAGAGTTGTGAAGGCTATTTTCTCATGAACCTCTAGGTACATGCTTATTTGATTATATCCCGAGAATCCATCCATGAAGGATGACAAAGCAAGCCCTGCCGTATTATCCACCAATACGTCAATGTGAGGTAATGGGAAATCATTCTTAGGGCTTACTTTGTTAAGATCTTGGAAGTCTATGTACATTCGTACCTTTCCATCTTTCTTGTACTGGTACAATTTTGGCCAACCATTGGGGGTGCTTTACCACTTGTAGGAACCCCGCATTTCATTGCTTCAAAACTTCTTCTCTGATCTTTTCACTCCATTCTAGCCATATTTTTTAGAGCTTCTATTTTATCGGTTTTGCCCCAGGGTAAGTCAGAAATCGATGCTGCACAATGTTGGGGTCGATACCAAGCATATCCTCGTAAGACCAAGCAAAGACCTCAGTGAATTCCTTCAGAAGATTACTCATCCATTCTGCTTCTTTGTCATCAAGGGTAGTGTCAATTTTTACCACTCAAAGGCATTGGTCAGTTCCTTGATTAATAACCCGAGTATCCTCATGGATGGGTTGGGCTTTCTTTGGTTTGCATTGCTTTATTAATTCTTGATATTTATTAAGATCATCATTGGAAAAAGGAGACAAGTCATACTCAGAATTAGAAATTTCATTCATAAAAGAAGGAGTAATAGACTCGACATACAAGGACTCTGGCCTCTTCTCAAAAGGGGAGATTGACACAGAATCACAAACAATAGACTCGACTATAGACTCGATAACTAGCTTGATGCTTTCACTAGGGGTAATCAGGCTAGTTGACTCAATAGCATGAGCAAACTTGAAATTTTCTTCAATGCTTGTCCAGTTCAGAAGCGGTTCAATGGCTTAATGGATGAGGAGATGTGGCAAGGGCCTTCTTCTTCTTCTGAGAAAGTTGCTACTATTTCTTTAGTGGCATCATGGTTCCTTTGGACAGGTGCCTGCTTCTTTATAAAACCAACTGATCAATCTCATGCTCTCAGAAGCTGAACTTTTTGAGGGGTGAAGATCGATGGAGACTGCTCAATCCTTTTTCTATGAAGTCTATCTTTTCAAGCCTATTGAGGGATGCCATCCCAGTACCTCAGTCACATCTTTGACCACCTTCATGAGCCTTCCCATTGTAATTGATTCAAACACAATACATACAAACCATCATCCTCTGTGCTCTCCTCTAGTTTGCATACACACTTCTTCCTCTGAAAGGATGGGGCTTGAGCTCATGCAACTCTTGGACTCTTGGCACTTGTAGGAGAGAGAAAATAAAACCTTTCAAATCAATGGGAAGTGGTAGACTTTAGGTGAGCCTTATCTTCTTCTCCCATTCTCTCTTCATGAGAACTTGAGGACTAGGTGCCTCTTTTGACTTGATCAATGTTGTTGGATTACCAGAGGAAGGAAATTTCTACTATCAGAGTGATGTAACTGTCTTGGTCACCTTCTTTGACTAACATTTTTTGTTGTTCCACTTCATGAGTCACCCAATCGAACTCGTCTTGGAAGAAAATTTAAAGTCCTGGTTGCATCTTGGTGGTGGTTTCATCAAATCACGGCTCCACATTTCCATAAAAGGGGAAATCCTCTCCTTTCACAAGGTATCCATTGAGAGTAGGGTAGTAACTGATAGAGATCTTCCTAGTCATCCTCAGCACTTTCTGCCCTTTGATAGTTGGGGGAGTGTACCTAAGACCATTCTTCCTTTTGTTCACTACCAAACTAGGCTGCTTTGGAACTCTTTGATGATATTTCCCTAGCCCCATGCCAGGAAAGTACTATATATTCTTCATCATCTGATTCATTGGCGGACTCCAAATGGCTTCATAGTTAGCTAGGATTTTCTCCTTTGGAGCTTCTTTGGCAATGGCTGCGCAAGTGGTGTCTATTTTAAAACCACTCAGTTGCACCTCCTAGTCTTGTTCTTCCCCATTTTCAATGTTGGTCAGAGTGCTAACCACTTCAAGATCTCCGGCCACTAAGACCACCTTCCCCTCATGAATGAACTTTATTTTTTGATGGAGACTAGAGGACATCGCCTTTGTAGGATGTAACCAAGGCCTTCCCAAGAGCATGTTATAGCTATCGGTATATCAATAACTTGGAAGACATTCAGAATATGAATTCTCATGAATTGAAAAGTCATCCATAAATATTTCTAAGAATTTTTTGACCATATCAGAAAATATGTTCATCATGTATCGTTAGAATGTAGTAGGGGCATTGCAAAGCCCAAAGGGTATACGCCTGTAAGCAAATGTTCTATATGGGCATATAAAAGTGATCTTATGTTGGTCCTCTAAAGCAATTGGGTTCTGGTTATAGCCAGAATATCCATCAAGAAAATAATAGTATTCATGTCCAGCTAACCTCTCTAACATCTGGTCAATGAATGGCAATGGAAAGTGGTCCTTCCAGGTTACCACATTAAGTTTCATGTAATCTATGCACACTCTCCACCTTGATTGGATAAAGATTGGAATTAGTTCATTATTGGCAATGGGAACTACAGTCACCCTGACTTCTTAGGCATTACGTGAACTGGGCTTACCCATTAGCTGTCAAAAATAGGATAAATTATTCCATGATCCAAGCACTTTAGGATCTCTTTCTTAATGGCTTCCATCATCACTGGGTTAGCTCTTCTTTGGGGTTTCGTGGATGGTTTGGAATCCTCCATAAGATGTATATGATGTTGCACAATAGAAGGGCTTATACCCTTGATATCAACCATGGTCCAACCTAGGGCTTCCTTATTATCTTTTAGCACTTTAAGTAACTCCTCTTCCTGGCTAGAAGTCAAATTTAAAGAAATTCTTACAGGAAGAGTCTGGTCAGGCCCTAGGAAAGCATACCTCTAATTGAATGGTAACTTCTTAAGATCTAGCTTAGGGGGCTAAACTATGGAAGGTTTGGGGATGGAATTGGAAAGGGGTCCTAAGAGCTCTATAGGTGTGTGAAGACTTGGGACTTCAGAAAATAAAGTTTCACTATCATTATCCAACTCATCCATACACTCTTGGAATTCTAAATCAAAATTAATATTAAAGTTGGTGATTAAATCATCAAAAAAATCTAGAAAATCCTCAAGCTTATTGATCTCTTCTTCCATATGTAGTTGCTTGCCTATCCTAAACATGTTAAACTTAACAGTTTGGTTGCCAAAAGATAACCTTAGGTAACCATTCCAACAATTGATTAATGCATTACTGGTAACCAAGAATGGTCTTCCTAAAATCATTAGGATCTCATCCTTGGTTGAGAAGGGCATGGTATCTAACACAATGAAATCAATACGAAAAATAAATTTCCCCACCTTTAGTAAGACATCCTCAACCATCCCTTTAGGAATCTTAATAGACCTATCTGCCAACTGAAGAGTAGTTCCAGTGGCTTTCAATTCTCCCATTCCTAGTTGCTTGTACACATAGTAAGGTAAAAGATTCACACTTGTGCCGAGGTCAAGTAAGGCATACTTAATGTAGGTGCTGCCTATAACATAAGCTATGGTAGGGCTCCCTAGATCCTTATACTTTGAACTATAGGCTAAGTAATTATGGAACTAATGTTACCTGCTAAGAACACCTTTTTGGGTATACTAGTGATACATTTGTGAGTACATAAATCTTTTAGTACCTTTGCATAGGCGGGGATTTGGGATATGGCATCCAAAAGAGTAATGTTCACTTCTACCTTTTTGAAGATTTCTAAAATTTTATCTATGGAAGCAATCTTCTTTTTGTTTACCAAGTGATTAGGAAATGGGATAGAAGGAACATAAGGACTATTAGGGATTTGCCCTTTTTCAGAAGAATCATTTTGGTTTCCTCAACCAAATCATCTTTAGTTTCAAAAGAATCTTTAAATTCATCAGATGAATCTGGAACAAGAGGCACATTTGTGTCCTCAACTAAAGGAGAGTTAACATGAGTAAAGGATGGGAAAGAGTTAGGAACACTCTGTTGGTACTCTCTAGCACTCCTAAGGGCATAAACAATATTACATTGATTAGAGGGCCCTTGTTGGGTCTAAACTTGTACTATATTCAGTGGTGCATTAGTTGGTGCTTGTGAACTAACAGGCTGATGATGCCTAGGGTTAGGCTCTGATTGACTGGGTAAAGTTTCCTTCTCCCTCTCATGCATAATTGAAACAACTTGGGTGAGTTCTCTCATAAGATTTTGATGGCTGGTCATGAGGAGGGCCAAATTTTTTTTCAAGTCATTGATTCTACTTATCTCTCCAGTGTTGGTAAACCTAAGGGGTTGCTAATAAGATGATGGAGAGGGGCCCTAGGAAAACTAGCCTGAGGTCCTACATTTGACCGAGAAAAGTATTTTGGGAAAAAGATTGTTATGCAAAGGGAGGCCTCTGGGGTCCAGGTTGACATTGATTATGGAAATTGGAAGGCCCTGCTTGGTTACCTTGATTCCAGGAGAAATTTGGGTGATTTTTCCATCCTCGATTTTTGGTGTTACTATATGGATTATTCTAGTATAAGGCATTAACACTATCATTAGAAGTACCCCCAGAGGTGTTGGGGCATTCTTCTATGACTTGTTCAAGGGACTGGCACCTAGCACAAATCTTAATAAAATTGACTGATGATAGTTCTCTAGGAACAACAACCTCAATCCTCTTGATTAGGCTATCCAAATGGGCTTCCTTGGCTACTGTCCCATCCACAAAATATCCTTTTCCTCCTATAGTTCTTTCACTCTCTTGAGTTGATTCCCACTCACGGGTTTTGTCAGCTAAGTCAAGTAAGAATTCCCATGCCTTTCCTTCATCTGTAAAGAATGTGTATCTCTTAAGTCACATAAACTCTATCATTTGTTTAGTTAGGTAATCAAAACCCTTATAAATTATTTAACATAAATGCCATAAGTCTAGGCCATGATGAGGGCATTCTTGGAGTAGATCCTTGAATCTCTCTATAAGTTTAGAAAGGACTCACTAGGCTTTTGCCTAAACTAAAGGATATCACTTTTAAGCTTATTGGTCTTGTGAGTTGGGAAAAAATTCTTAAGGAAGACAACACTGAAGTGTTCTCATGAGGTCATGGAATTTGTGGGTAACACATACAACCACTTCTTAGCTTGGTCTTTTAATGCAAAAGTGATAAACCTAAGCTTAACAGCATTATCAAAAAGTTGTTGGACCTTGATTAGAACACATACCTCTTCAAATTCCCTTAGAAATAGGTATATATCCTCAGAGGTCAGAACATGAAAATGGGGCAACATAGTGATGTACAGAGATTTAAGCTCAAAACTATTGCCCTGGGCTTGTAGTAGAACTATGCAGGAAGTTTGGGCTGCTCTAGCAGGGTAGAACCTATCTTTCAGAGATTTAGGTGGAGGGTTTTGCTATTGGTCTCCCATATTGAAAGGTTTTAAAGAGAGTAAACATATAGGGTCACTACCTGTTGGATCTCTTCTTTCTAACCGATTCTTAGTCTTACGTACCCACCTAACACTCATGCAACAGAAAACTACCCACAACTAGAGTCAAACAAGCACAAAAGAATGGATAGCAAAACTTTTTTTTTAGGATTTTTTTGTATTTTTTTTTTTTTTTTTTTTTTTTGGGAGCGTACCGGCAGGGATCCGAGGTTGCCCAGGTAAATTCTTGAGTTACTACTATAGGGCAAAACCTGTCTTTATCATACTGTGAGGCATGGTGACCTCCACTGATACAACTATTATTGCAATTTGTTCTTCTTAGGAATTCAATAAAAGAAAAGGAAAAACAAAAAAAAGAAAACAAAGCACTCTGATTTATCAAAAGAAAAAGAAAAATAACATGGAACTGTCTCCCCGACAACGGTACCAAAAACTTGTTAGGATTTAAAATGTAACCGTAAGCGTACGGATCAGTGTAGCTACGGGTCGAACACAAGGAGAGCAGTCACTTTATTTTTTTTGCTTCTTTTAACAATGCGAAAGTGAACCAATTAATAATGGTTGTGATCTAATTCTAACTACCATCCTAAACATATGTATCTAAAATAATGTCCTAACCATTCGTCATCTAAGAATTTTAATACGCAAGCCACAAAATTAAAATTAAATAAATAAATAAATGAAAATAAACACCCCACGCAATTAAAAAGCAATGATGGAAAAAATACAGAAATAAAAATAAAGTAAAATAAAGGGGATAAAACTAGAGAGAGGCTCATAAGTAGGTTTCTGTACTTCGCCCAAGGGATGCATCATACTATAAGCTCCCCTACTTGACCAGAGAGTCACTCTTACAAGGGTTACTCTACTTGGCTTTAGGAAAAGGGAGGCAATTAAAATAAAAATAATAAAATGATGGTTCAATGGCTAGGAGGGGCAAAGCCAACACATACATTAGCCATGAACCTTAGGGGAAAGGGGAAGTAATAATGTAATGACTGAAATTAAAATCCTAAATTAAGAAAGAAATGGTAGTCAGAAGAGGGAATGAGAGGGGGGAGAGAAGACTATTGAAAAAGCCTACCTACCTGAATCAATGCTTGAACTTGAAAGCTTGGGTGATTTGAGATATTGCCAACCCGAAAAACTAGATCGGGAATGAACCAAATCTGAAATTTCTAGGCTTGGAGAAAACAAATCTTAAAAAAAAACTGAACTTGAAAAAAAGAGATGCTCCACGACTCGTGATCTTGTCACCTAGATCTAAGCCTAGAACTATAACTTTAAAAATTACAACTCAATTACATAAATCATAAGCATAAAAGGCTGAATAAAAATAAAAGAGTGCTTGCATTAATTGAAATAAAAATATTTTACAAAAGTGATTAAAGAAAAAATAAAGAAGAACTAAAACTAAAGAGAGGGAGAGAGGGAGAGAGAGAGCAACTAAAAAAAAAATCCTAAAAGGATAATGAAGTGTCCCCCCTCCTCTTACATGGGTTGTATTTATAGGAAATGGAGAGGTAGGGTAACAAATTTCTCTTTCCTAAAAGGGGAAAAACCACAATTGGTAGGTGAGATCTCTTGAGACCAAAAGTGTCAAGGTGGAGGAGAGAGAAGAGAGAAATAAACTTAGGGAAATTTCCTATAATTGTTTTGCTTATTTTCTTTCCTTTTTTTATTTATTTATTTTTCTCTTCTTTTTCTCCCTCTCTTCAAATCTTGCGCACAACCCTTGTTGGTCGATTTTTTTTCTTTTCTTTAGAAGATTTTCCTTCTTGCTTTGTGTGATTTGGACAATCTTCTGGTGATGATGTGGAGGAGAGAGAAGATTTGGAAAATTTATTTCTCCCTTTTTTTTTTTCATATTTTTCTCTTCTTGCACAAGAAACCCCTCCCATAATTTTCCTTGCTTTGAAGATTTGGACAATCTTCTAATTTGATGTGGAAACCCCCTCCATGCCCTTAGTGCTTTAAGTGAGTGAAAAGCAGAAAATCTAATTCTCCAAAAATAAACAAAACTGTGAGATTCAAACTTGAGACTTCCTAGTGAGCAAGGGAATTTCGCACACCATAGCTCACCAACTACACTAGGTGTTGTTGGAGAGATATGATGCTCGATAATGTTTAAAGCCTTTAAAATACAAAACCTACAAAAAGAGAGTAAAAACCAAGGTCGCTCCACTCTAAATATGTAAAAATGCATGTTTTACTACTTAGATTTCACACATAAATGTGCTCATCACTAGTTGAATTATTTCAAAATTAGATTGAATGAGTAGTACATCTGACATATACAATGACTACTTATGTAGCAAATCCAGGTTGGTTGAAATACAAGAAGTATGGATTAAACTACTGGCCAGATTTGAGCATGATATTTGGGGATGCCTATGCTAGAGGAAACCTAGGGGTTGACAGCACTTTGGATTTGGATGACATCGAAGCTGATAATATTATTGATATTGAGCAAGTCTTTGAATCTCCTAGTGCCCTCGTGCATTTAGGCATGACTGACCCCTTCGATGAGGATACTCCTACTCCAACTCAGACCACCACAAAGCGAAATCTTGATAGGACACCCACGCGATGAAGAAAAAAGAGCACCAATAAGGGAGATAGCCACGTCAAGGACTTGTATGGGAAGTATTTATCCATCAAAATTGAGAAAGCATCCAGTACTTCCGTTACATCTCCTATTCATGGTGGGGAAGGTGCATCTCATCCTTGAGATTTCAATGTGAGTGCATGTGAGGCAGTATTATCCTCCATACCGGATATGTCAAAGGAGACATACTTAAAGGCCACCAGTCATATGTATGCTAATCCTAGTTGGAGGGAGTTGTTTGTCTGTGCAGAGCCTGTTAAGAGAGCTTGGCTTTTAGATGCCTTAGAGTAGTTTAGGGGCAATGGGCCCTTTGTCTGATTCTACTGTTGAGACTAATTTTGATGTTTGTATTTAAATGCTACTTTTGATAATTTTGGATTCAGGACAATACTTTCGATGATGGCTACTTGTGTTTTATTTTTTTTTTTATTTATGTGTGTAATATTGAACATGTGTTTTGGGTTGAGACAATGTGACAGATTGTTATGTTTTACAGTTATTTGTTTGAAATTGATAAGTAGTTGTCAATTTATTGCAGTTATGTCAAATGCATTATGTGAAACTTCTAGTGATGAAGAAGATATGATCATTCACATGGGAATGGAATTACTGAGTGAGGTTGTATATATTTGGGAACCATATTCTTCCTCAACCTATGTGATTATGTTAGACATAGGGGGTGGTTGAAAGACATGACCAACATCCAAGTGGATGAACAGTTTGGAATGTTCCTATTGATTGTTGGGAAGGGTTCAAGTAATATGGATACCCAAAATCATTTTAACCACTCAAGAGAAACAGTTAGTCAAATATTCAATGTTGTCTTGATTACAACGCAATGCGTGGCTAAGGAGAAAATAAGACCACCAGACGTCAGTATGATACCGATAGAGATTGCACAGAACCTTAAATACTACCCATTTTTCAAGGTAAATATGTTAATATGATACATGTTTGTAATTAAATATATGAATATTTATATTCTCATTTGTAGTGACTATTTAATTGTCACTATATGTCATAGCACTATATTGGCGCCATAGATGATACTCACATCCATGCGGTAATTTCAAGAGAGGATCAAACTCGATATAGGAATCAGAAAGGGATCACAATTCAAAATGTGATGTGTGTATGTTCACTTGACATGCGACTCACATATATGTATGCGGGATGGAAGGTAGTGCAAATAATTGTCGAGTACTTAAACAGGCAAGGAGTGATCCTCAATTGAGTTTTTCACATCCACCTCAGTATTAACTTTATTCTAGTATATTAGATTTTCATTTGAGTGTATACATAATAACATATATTAATTTTTGTTTATAGGAAAGTATTATGTTGTTGACTCTGGGTATGCGAGCCAATCTAGATTTTTGACACCATTTAGGGGTGAGAGATACCATCTATCGGACTACAAAGGGCGTAGAAGATCCCTAAGAACAGAAAAAGAGTTGTTCAATCATAGGCATTCATCACTTCAGAATATCATTGAACGTACATTTGGGGTATTAAAGAACAAATTTCAAATTTTAAGGCTAATGCACTAGTTCCCAGTGAAAGTTCAGGCATCAATCATACTGGCATATTGTGAGTTACACAACTATATTCGAGAAGAGCATATTGTTGATGTTGAATTCGTGGGGATGAGTGATGATTTAAAAATTCTAGAAGATGACTTAAATCCACCACATGAAGATTTCGTTGATCATTTTACAACACAATCAAGTCAACGAAATAGGGCAAAAGAGATGAATACCACTAGGCTAAGAATTACAAATGCAATGGCTAAATAGCAAAGGATGCCTAAACTAGTTGAATACTAAAATCGATAACTATTTTGACAAAACTAAAACCTAAATTGATGTTTCAAGTGATGTAGTACTTGTTTTATGTTACATTTATGTATGTGGTACAAGTTGATATTATTATCAATGTCATATATTTGGATGCTATATTAACTTCTTTGATATTTAAATTACTGTTATAGATGACTTCTTCTATGCCCCCACTCATAATAGTAAATTATGAAATTTGCGGGATTGTGCTAAATATATAATCAAGTCGGGTAAAAATATTGGAAGAGAATTTTTCAAGCATCAAGATTCATGTAATTTTTTCATGTGGGTGGACCAACTACATCTATGTAGATGTGGTAAATGTCAATGCAAAGTGCGAACTACGGCGAAAGGTCCAAACAAGGGACAGTATTTTCTATGTTGCCCAAATTCAGCTAGATAATTTATTTCTATGATTGATCTATACCTATAGATAATTTTATATATTTTTTAATTCGATGTTAAATTTTAATGACCCTAATCACATCTATTATTTGATATAGACTGATAACCGTAGATGTGGTATGTTTGTATGGTTGAAAGATGAAACACATATCTCTACCATACAACATACATTATGTTCAGAAAGCTCAACATCAATATCATCCACACCACCATCCACTTTAAACGAGTACATGAAAGGATATTTAGAAGGGACACTTAAAGGATTAGAGGACCAAACAAATAAGATGAAAGACATCCTCCATGCATTCAAGTTTTTAGACTTGGACAAGGCATTGTTAATTTTTTACTTTATTCGTCCTTTTGAAACCATTTTTTTTATTTGGTATGTAATAGTTTATTGTCCCAAAGGATTAGTAATTTCTTAACCTATTTTAATGTTATTTCTGTAATTGTTGACATAAAAAATTTTTTTATGAAATAAGCATTACCAAAAGGTAGAATTGTTGATTTTATGTTCTAAAACTGTTCCAAAAATAGATTCACCAAACAACCTTAAATCGTTTAAAAATGGTGTTTCGACACAGAAACTGAAATTTCCATTTTTTACACAAAACGGAGTTTTTGGAACAGAAACGATACCAAACGGAGCCTAAAAATATACTATTTTGGGAAAAAACTGGATTAGACTAAGAACTTGGATTGAAGATCTTCAAAGTCCCGAAGAACAATTTGAAGATCCAAACAAGACTTTGGATCTTGACGAAGATCACTCCGAAAACCCAAAGAAAATCAAGAGGGGGAGGAGGAGAGAGGGTTTCACTACTATGGAGAGAGATGGGGTTGTTTGTTACGTGAAATCCAAAGGAGGGAGGCATTTATAGGATTTCTAGACCAATGGGGAAGAGGGAGAATTTTTAACCAATGGACAATAGAGGGTTCTTGAACTAAAATGGGTGAAGAGGGCTTTTATCCAATGGGTAAAAGGGGTTTTTTTAGGAGAGAGAATTATTATCCAAAAAGCAGGCTTTTGGTCCCAAGTGGGTGAAGAGACCGGGTCAGTGGAATGGGTGTGCGGCCAGTGGCATTGGTGTGAGGCTCATGGCACGTGGGTAGTGGCATGGGTGTGTGTCACACCCCAATTCCAGTAGACCCAACTTACCATTAGGAATACTGGCGGTGTGAGTAAGACACGTACCAGTCTTACTAACTTACTAGGACTCTGATAGTAGTACCTTAACATTTTCACAATCTCACATCACAACCAATATAAGCAACGAAATCAGAGTATAATAGCAAAATTATAAATAAAATAGGAAAACGTCTAATGATAATATATTAGCAATAACCAAGTTATTCTGTTTACAATCCTTCAAGACTTACATATATCAAGTTTAAAACATAATGTTCACAGACCTATATCAACATAATCAAAAATACGCCGAACACCACATGGTGCCACATATGCACAAAAGTCACAAGCATAGTCCTAGCCATGCTCCTCCGCTTCTGGCATCCACCAATCGCTCACTCCGTACTCAGGTCCAAAGGAAAAAGAGTCACTAGCCACAGGCACGACCATACTTGCATCATCATCTAAAAAGTGTGTATATGTGGGGTGAGCTTTCCAACTCGCTCAATGAGGGGTAGGGTCAAGCACATCCAAGCAAGACAATAGAGTTATAATTTATGATGCATGATTGTGGAAATTAAACACATAGTCCATGATGCTCGTGATGCAGTTTATTTATTTATTATCCACCTAGCAATACAAACTAAGTCTGGTAAATGCTACTATGGCACATTAGGCTGAATCCTTCATCTCAGAACTGCCATCGACTACGCAAGGATACAAACCCTTGCCCTGAATAGAAGCCTGCCAATCCCCGTATGCATCCGTGGGTCACCCAAAAAATCCCTGATAACCCCCTCCTGGTAGTCATGGCACTAATAACACATTGGCCAAGTCAAACAGGTTCCTGTCTCCGATAACAATTGCATCGTACCGTGGGTGTGGCATTCCGTAAAGGCACATCGAACATGTCATAATGGGTTATCCAACACCTCAACCCCTGTTGGCAAGGGTTCATAGCATAGGGAGTGATACCTAACCACATATATTCTGTCACACCCCGTTCACACAGAACCTAACCAATGACCGGATTAACTCCGGTTAATCCAAACTTGCCAGGATCATCTGATACAGTACCCCACCACAGCATACCCACATCTAAGATAAGTATTCAAAAGTTCAACGGAAGACTTAAATTACCTATAATTATCCCCCAATACACTTGATACCCAAATTGTAGTATATAACTAAGTACATGTGGGTCCGCAAGCATGATATTTATACAAAAAGAATAACAATTTACGTATCAAGTACACAAAAAGGGGAGGTCATCAAAAGAATCAAAAAGCAAAATCCTGTAGGTGTCATTACTGTGGTCCCGCAGCATAGCCCTTGCACGTGCAATCAGCACCGTGCTCATACTCCTCAGGGACCCACCTGTAATACCCTACTTCTTAAACCCGGTCTGATTTCACGGTTGACCCGATTTAACTATGCAGGACCCGAACCGGAGGGAGTTAGAGCGGGCTCCTTATGGTCTATGATGGCAAGGGTGACCTTAAACACCGGCTGGCCTGACAATTTCGAGCCAGTGCCAGAAGAGACAGGAATACCCAAGGCGTGTACATGCACCTACCATAAGGCCATGTACGGATAAAGAAGGTATTGTAGCCGTATATTAAGGTATATATGTATACTACACCGTATGCCGGGGGTGGGGTTCGTGCCGAGGCCTGAACCCTGTCAAAATCCTAAGTTTTGGCCCTCAAGTGGGCGGATAAGTGGGCGCACCCACCCACCTGAGTGACCCATCCATGTGAACTATTCACTTATTTAGGAATTATATATATATATATATAGCATTTATGATTTTCTTTTCTTTTCATTTATGATACCCGTACGTTGGTGAGGATAGTAAAGAGGAGAGAGGAAAAGAAAGGGAAGAAGAAAGGAAGAGAAGGAAGAGGAAGAAAAGAGGGGTTTCAGCAGCGCCGAAGCTTAATCTTCCCATTCCGGCGCCGGAAGAGTGATCTTCAACTCTAGATCTACATTTGGAGGTAAGCAAAGTTGGGTTCCTTAAACATTCACCATACCCAAGCTTAAACCCTTGATTCGAGTAGGGTTTCTTGAGATCTTGTAAATCCCCTTTGAAATGATGAATCTAAGGTTTAATAGATGATTTATGTGTTGATCTTGAAGGATTTGAAGAGGTATTGACAAGGTGGAAGAAGCATTGTGGGTTTGAAGTGATTTGGAGGGTTTGAAGTTATTCTTGAGCAAAGAAGGTGAGATAGTTTCCCATCACTTGAATCTAACCTAGATCTAGGTTAGAGCCATCCTATAAGACTTGAAAGAGTGAAGAATGGGTTGGGAAAAACCCCCATTTGAATCCCCAAAGAATGGAGGAAGTTGGGAAGAAACAGCAGTTTTCCCACCAAGACTGGTGGGTAGGACCGGTGGGCCATCTGGCCCGCCTGTGAGCACCCACCTGAGAGGGCAAAGCCTTCGGGCACAACTGGCAGGCCACACCGACGGGCTAACCGGTGGGCCACACTGACGGGCTAACCGGCGGGCCACCCTGCCTGTCGGTCTTAGCAAGGCCCCCTGGCCCAACTGGTGGGCCACACCGGTGGGCCAACCGGCGGGCCAGCCTACCCGTCGGTCTAAACCGGTGGGTAGAACCGGTGGGCCAGACAGCCCACCTGTCTGACCCACCTGTGTGGCCCCGAAGGTGATTCTTACGTCCGATTGGACCCAAATCGGACGTGTGACCTTCTTTTAACGTTCTAAACATGATTTTGTCATCGGATCTCGTTAATTTTAATTCCAAATTGGTGAAGCACTAACCCCGCTCAATCATGTTAGGTTCACCAAATCCTACGCTTCTCGCAGCGGATCTCACCCGTACCGAACGGGAATCCTTGCACACTACAGGTAAGTGGGGAGAGGACGTTTGGCCTTGTTTCAAGGCATTGTTTGGCATTCATTTAAATGTATCTAGTCTAGTCATGTCATCATGAATATGCTATGTAGATTAGTCATCCTCACATTGTTATGCATGTGTGCTATGTTACTTTCTACATGCCAAGTGATAAGATGCTTATGTGATTGAATGTGGACATCATTGTGTATGATGCATTGATAGACTAGATGCCATAGTCGGCTTAGAAACGAGTGCATTGGTGGCCCGTGGAATGGGACGCGGAGGCACTATGTAATCGTATTATTGTCATATAGGAGCATGCGGTTTAGGATTTTCACCATCTCGTGCTACGACCCTTCCCAACAGGGGTTAAGGTGTTGGGTTATCATTTGGGGGGAAGCAGTGGTCACGGTTGTCGGGTCACTATGGCGGTTAGACATAACACCCGACGGGTCAATAGGACAGTCGGCAACCCCGGTGGTACATTCAAGACGGCCAATCGTACTGCTTTTAAATTGCTGGAGTCAGCACCTTTAAATTCAGTCATTTACTTTTATGTTGAGAGCCGGTGGACGACATTGCTTTTACTTTTTCGAGTACTCACGGTGGGCTTTCTCCGATAGCCCTATGGGCGTATCGCGGGATGGAGTTCGCGGCTCGTACCCGGAGTATACTCGCACTGTGGCTGTAGTAGCACTAAACCAGAGACTTAGTAATGTTGCTTATGTGGATGTGATTTAAAATGTATTGCATGGCATGTAGTGCATATGATGGTGTTTTGATGTGTGGACTGCTGTGTGGTCCATCATACCACTTACTGAGCTAGTGAGCTTATCCCTCGGGTACCCCCTTTTTAGATAATTTTACAGGTCATACATCTGAGGAGCACGGGGTGGGTCCCACAGTTGAGTTTCCTGAAGAGGATTGGTGGGCCCCTGAGGAGTTAGAGCACGGCATTGACTGCTCGTGCGAGAGTTGTGCTGCGGGATCACAGTTCTGATGCCGAGCTGAGCTCTACCATGTGATGCCGAGCTGGGCTCATCCCTTGATGCCGAGCTGAGCTCTAGCCTTGATACCGAGCCGAGCTATGTACTCTGATTGTTTTGGTGGATTCCCTTATGTACTTGATATTTGAATTTTATTTTTATTGTGTAAATATCATGCCTTCGGGCCCACATGTATATAACTATTGTATCACAATTCGGGTATCAAGTATTATGGGATTATTCACAGGTAAAACTTAGTCTTCCGCTGATCTGATGAGCTTATATTAGTCGTGTGTATGCTGTGGTGGAATACAGTATCAGATGATCCTGGTAGGTTTGGGTTAACCTGTGTTAACCCGGTCACTGGACCGGTTCAGTGGGAACGGGGTGTGACAAACGATGGTATCAGAGCGTGATGCTCTGCTCCACTCACAGCATACCATTAGAATCCCGTAGACTCTATAATAGGGAAATGGGGTTGGGTTAATGTAAAAGCTTTAAAGAGTAAAAGCCAAGGAATGAAGTATTAAAAAGGGTTGCACTTAGATGTTGCACTCATGGCATGCGTGAGAGTAGATAAAAAGTAATAAGTTGATGTTATAACCTATAGAGTACTAGTTTGACGAAATTTCGACAGCATAACGGCGTAAAATGGGATTTCCAAAAATTTTACACACAAACACCTGATAAACAACAGATAATATGAAATAACAATGATCACAAGTAAAAAAATACACCACAACTAAACTACACAAGTATTCCACATATGAATCCACCACAAAAAGATCGCTATCAAAATATATTATTCCACAAATGAATCCAGTTACAGTGCAAATACAAGGAATAAGAAGAAATGAAATATACAACAAGGTCTACAAAAAGGGAAAATAGATAAACAGCTGGTGTGGGTGAGCTAAGCCCTCAGTGGTCATCATCGTCATCATCGATGATCACCACGTTCGCCGAAGGCCTAGAGTTGACGTCGAGGCGGTGGTCGTAATAGTCAAACCTCGTGTTCACCAGTCGTACCGCCCTCCTTAGTCGGCCAAAGTCTGCGGACATGGCATTAGCCGTGGTGCTCAAGTCCTGGCCCAGCTGGAGAAAGGAGTTCTCTAAAGTAGCCTGCCTCTGTAGGATGTGTTCCTCCCTAGAGGCACTCTCGTCCAGCCTTCTCAGTAGCTGAACTTGCCCATCCTGCAAGGCCCGCATGGTGGACATCATGCCCTCGAAGTCGTATGCACCACCCTCAGGTGGTGGGGCTCTATGCGGTGAGGCTACAGCTCTGGAGGAACTAGGACCGGGGCCTCTCGACTCCTGAGGTATGTCACCACCCACCAGATCATCCTCCTCGTCCTGAGGAACGTAGTCCTCATCCTCCCCGCTGGACTCCTCCTCCATGTGGACATCCTCCATAGGGGCAGCCCTCCTACCCCTACCTCTCTGAGCTCCTGCTCTCGAAGGTGTATACATGAGGGTATGGAGACCCATCCTCAGGAGGTTACTCCTGTCAAACCTATCAGTCGGAGTCTTCCCCTCCTCGCCGCTCAGGTCCACCCCAAAGAACTCAAAGATTCTAGTGAGGATCCTACCATAGGGGAATCCTCCATCCTTTGGGTGGGAAGTGTGGTGCTCCATCGTCCTGAGAATGATGTACGGAAGGCACAAGTGCTCGACACCTCCCTCTGCGGTCGTGTAGATGCAGTACGCGATGAAGGCCGCCATGAAACCCACCTGGTTCCGATGACCTCCTCTGGGGAGCAGGTTGAACTGGACCAACCGAGCAAATAAACGAACCTCGGGGTAGAAGGACGTCTTGGACTTCGGACGGGTACTGCTGCCGCAGATGGTCTCGTAGATGAAGTTCGGCGTCTCCAGGCTCATGAATGGTCCCAGAGGCTTACTCCTGGGAGGACTGTAGTATCGGTGCCCAACCGCCGATATGCCCAAGATGCTGGCCAAGGTATCCACCGTCAGCTGGATGTCTACCCCCTTCACCAAGCTGCCTATGGTGAACTCCCCATATGGATAAGACACCTCCAAGTTACAGTAGAATTGGCGGACTAGATGCTCATAGCATGGACGGTCTATGTGGAGGATAGAATCCCAGCCCAGTGCTGAGAACCTCTCCTGAAGCCGAGTCTTGTGGAAGTCGTCGACTACCACGGTCTTCTCCATCATCACTAATCTCTTCAGGAAAATCGGCCAGTTGGCTGCTGCCTCTGCACTTTGGAAGAGCTCCTCATCATAGTCTGTAGGGTCAGACCGGGCAGGTCTGGGTCTCCCTGTGCAGGGGGCTAAAGAGCTGGCTCCCGCACTCTTTCACTTAGAAGCGGTTGTCTTATGTCGAACGCCAGAGGAAGAGGGTCCCCTACCGGTGCGAGATGACATCCTGGCAAGAAGAAAAGAAAGTAGGGTGAGTAAAGAAAGGAAAATGACAACAGTAAAAGGGGAAACCCAAAACCCAAATTCTCATAAAAGGGAAACGGCGACGAGCTAGAAATGATAGGGAGCCTATGGATATGATGCACGGTAGGTGACAAAGCGGGGATACATGATAAAACAACAAAATGACAGCAAAGAGCATGTTTAACATGAGGGGATTCAATTCCAATGGACAAATTCAAACACAATGGAGTACAACTTGAAACCAGAGGTCTAAGATGAAATGCATTGGTAACGGGATCGTGGAAGTACAAAAACATACCCAAATAGACTATGGAGGTCCACGAATACAAGTATGTGATGAAGATCAAGGAAACCAATACAAAAGAGGGGTTTTTCATGGGAATAGATGGGGATTCCAAGCATAATGGACAATTCATGAAATCTATAGCATGTTAAGCACAAATCAAGTATAATGCATCACAAAGGAATCATCAATTGGAGAAAAGGCGTGAGAATTGAAGAAATCCCCAAATTTGGAAACCTAGGGCACGAATTGGGGTTTTTCTCCAAATGAGGAGATAAAATCCTAATAAACTACAAATGACCACAATGGAAACCTCACAATCACATGGAAATGCTATTCTATGGAAAGAAATGTGGAAATAAAGCCTAGATTAAAGCCTACACATGCATTTCTACCCCCAAGTGAAAATTCTGAGAAAGGAGAAGAAGAAACTTACTTGAAAGAGGGAGAGTTGAATCTTCTCAAAAGCGCCGAGTTGATGAGTAAAGTCGCGAGTAGAAGCGCCGAGGAGACCTCCAAGATCGCCCAAGGAAGAGAGGGAGAGAGAGAAAGGAGTTGGGGAAGAGACAAGACAGAACAGGGTCTGTAGGGCCCTGTTCGTGTTTTTACTCTGGCAGGACCGGCAGGCCCAACCAGCGGGCCCCTACCCACCGGTGCCACCCGCCGGTTTGAGGTACTGGGACCGACGGGCTCGACCGGCGAGCCCCTACCCGCCGGTGCAGCCCATCGGTTGTGAAAATTTGGAAAATTTTCAAAATTTTCCCTCCTCCTAGCATAATTATATTGATTCTTATTATTGATATTGTTCCTATATTAATGTGTTATGGTCAAGTGGGACCATTGACGTACCTGTTGGGGCATTGGCCCTGTATCTAGGAAATTAAGTTGCAGCTAATTTCAGACTATCATACACTACAATACCTTATGTGATGGCATATATTTGTGTGTCGAAATCAATTCTACGGTGTTTAACCAATATGGTGTGTGATATGTTCTACGTACAGGGATACGATGGTACGTACTAGATCCGGTAATAATGCCCGAGGTACCTCGCGGGGTCCTCGTCCGGTCGGTCGACCACAAAATCCCAGGAGGTCCCGCTCTGTGGGGCAAACCTCACCTCCACTACCTCCAGAGACCCTTGGTCAGGGTGGGGCACATGGAGACCCACCTATGACTACACTCCCGGACCCTCCACCGGTCATTACACCGGGAGATGTTGCTACTATAATTCAGCAGTCACAATAGGCTTTTCAGCAACAAATGCTTCAGCAGCAACAAGCATTTATGACTGCTATTCAGCAACAACTGGACCATTCT
>NW_024868853.1:58010-65111 GCF_013358625.1 Macadamia integrifolia
AGATTTTGTTTTAGCCAGTGATGGGGCATTGATGTTTCGAGGCAGACTGTGTGTACCCGATGATTTGGATATACAAGACAAGATAGTGCGAGAAGCATATAGCTCCGAGTACTCACTTCACCCAGGAAGTACCAAGATGTACAAAGACCTCAAACAAAATTACTGGTGGCCAAGCATGAAAGTCACAAGAGCTCTGTATGTGGTGACTTGTCTCCCATGCCAGAAAGTAAAAGCGGCAAGGTATCGACCTTATGGTACTCTTCAGCCACTCCCAGTACCAGAATGGAAGTGGGAGAGGATTACAATGGACTTCGTCACCGGACTACTATGTACACCTAAGGGAATGGACACGATATGGGTAATCGTTGATCAGCTTACCAAGACTGCTCATTTCATTCCCATCAAGACCAAGTTCTCCATGGCCAAACTAGCACAACTTTACATAGACAACATAGTGCGCTTACAAAGAGTGCCAGTGAGCATTGTTTCAGATAGGGACCCAAGGTTCACTTCCAGATTTTGGAAAAGCTTACAGCGTGCCTTGGGATCACAGTTGAATTTGAGTACTGCCTTCCACCCACAGATTGATGGTCAGTCAGAGCGAACCATACAGATATTAGAGGACATGCTCAGGGCATGTACAATGGAGATGAGTGGCAGTTGGGAAGAATATATACGTCTTATGGAGTTTGCCTATAACAACAGTTACCAAGCTACAATTGAGATGGCTCCGTATGAGGCGTTATATGGCAGAAAGTGCAGAACTCCTTTGTATTGGGATGAGGTAGGTAAATGTCGAATGTTAGGACCTGAGATGATACAGATGACTTGTGACAGAGTCGACGTTATTCGAGAACGAATTAAAGCAGCTCAGTCCCGTCAAAAGAGCTATGCGGACACCCACAGAAAAGACATTGAATTTCAACCAGGAGAAAAGGTATTTCTCAAGATCTCTCCTACTAAAGGGTTGCAAAGGTTTCACAGAAAGGGGAAGTTGAGCCCAAGATACATTGGACCATTTGAGATCTTAGCCCGGGTTGGCTTAGTAGCCTACATGCTTGCTCTACCACCTTCACTCGGGGACGTTCATAATGTATTCCATGTATCCATGCTGAAGCCATACATTCATGATCTCTCTCATGTACTACCCGTGGAGCTGGAATACCTTGAAGCTGACATAACCTATACAGAGCAGCCAGCTGAAATTTTGGACCGAAAGGTGAAAACCCTTCGCAATCGCTCCATTTCCTATGTAAAGGTGCGATGGGTTAATCATTCACTTGAAGAAGCGTCTTGGCAGAAAAAGGATGAAATGCAAGCCAAGTACCCTCATCTTTTTTATCAACCAGGTACGCAATTTCGAGGACGAAATTTTTCAGAAGGGGGGTAAATGTAATATCCTACTTCTTAAACCCAGTCTGATTACACGGTTGACCCGGTTTAACTATGCAGGACCCGAACTGGAGAGAGTTAGAGCGGGTTCCTTATGGACTATAATGGCAAGGGTGACCTTAAATACCGGCTGGCCCGACAAGTTCGAGCCAGTGCCAGAAGAGACGGGAATACCCAAGCCATGTACATGCACCTATCATAAGGCCATGTACGGATAAAGCAGGTATGTAGCCATATTTTAAGGTGTATACGTATATTACATCGTATGCCAAGGGTGGGGTTCGCGCCGAGGCCCGAACTCTGTCAAAATTCTAAGTTTTGGCCCTCAGGTGGGCGAACAGGTGGGCGCACCCACCCCCCTGAGTGACCCATCCATGTGAACTATTTAGTTATTTAAGAAGTATATATATAGCATTTATGATTTTCTTTTCTTTTCATTTATGACACTCATACGTTGGTGAGGATAGTAAAGAGGAGAGAGAAAAGAAAGGGAAGAAGAAGGGAAGAGAAGGAAGAGGAAGACGAGAAGGATTTTAGTGGTGCCGAAGCTTGATCTTCCCATTCTGGCGCCGGAAGAGTGATCTTCAACGCTAGATCTACATTTAGAGGTAAGCAAAGTTGGGTTCCTTAAACATTCACCATACCCAAGTAAAACCCTTGATTCGAGTAGGGTTTCTTGAGATCTTGTAAATCCCCTTTGAAATGATGAATCTAAGGTTTAATAGATGATTTATGTGTTGATCTTGAAGGATTTGAAGAGGTATTGACAAGGTTGGAGAAGCATTGTGGGTTTGAAGGTGTTATTGAGCAAAGAAGGTAAGATGGTTTCCCATCACTCGAATCTGACCTAGATTTAGGTTAGAACCATCCTATAAGACATTGAAAGTGTGAAGAATGGGTTGGAAAAAGCCCCATTTGAATCCCCAAAGAATGGAGGAAGTTGGGAAGAAACAGCAGTTTTCCCGCCAAGACCGGTGGGTAGGACCGGTGGGCCATCTGGCCCGCCTGTGGGCACCCACCTAAGAGGGCAGGGCCTTCGGGCATAACTGGCGGGCCAGACCGGCGGGCTAACCGGCGGGCCACCCTGCCCGCCGGTCTTAGCAGGGCCCCCTGGCCTAATCGGCGGGCCAGACCGGTGGGCTAACCTGCCCGCCGGTCCAAACCGGTGGGCCAGACCGGTGGGCCAGACAGGTGGGCTGTCTGACCCACCTGAGAGGCCCCGAATGTGATTCTTACGTCCGATTGGACCCAAATCGGACGTGCGACCTTCTTTTAACGTTCTAAACATGATTTTGTCATCGGATCTCGCTAATTTTGATTCCAAAATGGTGAAGTACTAACCCCGCTCAATCATGTTAGGTTCACCAAATCCTACGCTTCTCGCACCGGATCTCACCCGTACCGAACGGGAATCCTTGTACACTACAGGTAAGTGGGGAGAGGACGTTTGGCCTTGTTTCAAGGCATTGTTTGGCATTCATTTAAATGTATCTAGTCTAGTCATGCCATCATGAATATGCTATGTAGATTAGTCATCCTCACATTGTTATGCATGTGTGCTATGTTTACTTTCTAAATGCCAAGTGATGAGATGCTTATGTGATGAATGTTGACATCATTATGCATAATGCATTAATAGAATAGACACTGTAGTCGGCTTGGAAACGAGTGCATTGGTGGCCCATGGTATGGGACGCGGTGGCACTATGCAATCGTACTATTGTCATATAGGAGCATGCGGTTTAGGATTTTCACCATCCCGTGCTACGACCCTTCCCAACAGGGGTTAAGGTGTTGGGTTACCATTTGGGGGGAAGCAGTGGTCGCGGTTGTTGGGTCACTGTGGCGGTTAGACATAACGCCCGGTGGGTCATTAGGACAGTCGGTAACCCCAGTGGTACATTCAAGAGGGCTAATCGTACTGCTTTTAAATTGCTAGAGTCAGCACCTTTAATTTCAGTCATTTACTTTTCTGTTGAGAGCCGGTGGATGGCATTGTTTTTACTTTTCCGAGTACTCACGGTGGGCCTTCTCTGACAGCCCTATGGGTGTATCGCGGGATGGAGTTCACGGCTCGTATCCAGAGTATACACGCACTGTGGCTGTAGTAGCACTAAACCAAAGACTTAGTAATGCTGCTTAGGTGGATGTGATTTAAAATGTATTGCATGGCGTGTAGTGCATATGATTGTGTTTTGATGTGTGGACTGCTGTGTGGTCCATCTTACCACTTACTGAGTTAGTGAGCTCATGCCGCGGGTACCCCCTCTTTAGATGATTTTGCAGGTCATACATCTGAGGAGCACGGGGTGGGTCCCACAGTCGACTTCCCTGAAGAGAACTGGTGGGCCCCTGAGGAGTTAGAGCACGGCATTGACTGCTCGTGCGAGAGTTGTGTTGCGGGACCGCAGTTCTGATGCCGAGCTGAGCTCCACTTCTGAGGGCGAGCTGAGCTCTACCATGTAATGCCGAGTTGGGCTCAACCCTTAATGCCGAGCTGAGCTCTAGCCTTTAATGCCGAGCCGAGCTATGTACTCTGATTATTTTGATGGTTTCCTTTATGTACTTGATATGTGAATTGTACTTTTATTGTGTAAATATCATGCCCTCGGGCCCACATATATATAACTATTGTATCACAATTTGGGTATCAAGTATTATGGGAACATTCACAGGTAAACCTAGTCTTCCGCTGATCTGATGAGCTTATATTAGTTGTGTGTATGCTGTGGTGGAATACAGTATCAGATGATCCTGGCAGGTTTGGGTTAACCAGTGTTAACCCGGCCACTAGCCCGGTTCAGTGTGAACGGGGTGTGACAAACGGTGGTATCAGAGCCTGATGCTCTGCTCCACTCACAGCATACCATTAGAATCTTATAGACTCTAGAATTGGGAAATGGGGTTGGGTTAATGTAAAAGCTTTAAAGAGTAAAAGCCAAAGAATGAAGTATTAAAAAAAATAGGGTTGCATTAGATGTTGCATTCATGGCATCCGTGAGAGTAGATAAAAGGTAAATAAGTTGATGTTATAACCTATCGAGTACTAGTTTGACGAAATTTTGGCAGCATAACGGCGTAAAATGGGATTTCTAAAAATTTTACACACAAACACCTGATAAACAATAGATTCATATACGACAAAGATCAAAAGTAGCAAAATACACCACAACTAAACTACACAAGTATTCAACATACAAATTCACCACAAAGAAATAGCTATCAAAATATATTATTCCACAAATGATTCCAGTTACAGTGCAAATACAAGGAATGAGAAGAAATGAAATATACAACAAGGTCCACAAAAAGGAAAATAGATAAAAAGCTGGTGTGGGCGAGCTAAGCCTCACTGATCATCGTCGTCGTCATCTATGATCACCACGTTCGTCGGAGGCCTAGAGTTGACGTCGAGGCGGTGGTCGTAGTAGTCAAACCTCGGGTTCACTAGCCGTACTGCCCTTCGTAGTCAGCCAAAATCTGCTAACATGGCATTGGCCGTGGTGCTCAAGTCCTGGCCCAGTTGGAGAAAGGAGTTCTCCAAAGTAGCCTGCCTCTCCAGGATGCGTTCCTCCCTGGAGGCACTCTCGTCCAGCCTTCTCAGTAACTGAACTTGGCCATCCTACAGGGCCCGTATGGTGGACAACATGCCCTCAAAATCGTACGTACCACCCTCAGGTGGTGGGGCTCTCTGCTGTGCGGCTGCAGCTCTGGAGGGACTAGGATCGGGACCTCTCAACTCCTGAGGCATGTCACCACCCACCAGATCATCCTCCTCGTCCTGAGGAACGTAGTCCTCATCCTCCCCGCTGGACTCCTCCTCCATGTGGACATCCTCCATAGGGGCAGCCCTCCTACCCCTACCTCTCTGAGCTCCTGCTCTCGGAGGTGTATCCATAAGGGTATGGAGACCCATCCTCAGGAGGTTACCCCGGTCGAACCTATCCGCCGGAGTCTTCCCCTCCTCGTCGCTCAAGTCCACCCCGACGAACTCGAAGATCCTAGTGAGGATCCTACCATAGGGGAATCCTCCATTCTCAGGGTGGGAAGTATGGTGCTCCATCGTCTTGAGGATGATATAGGGCAGGCACAAGTGCTCGAAACCTCCCTCTACAGCCGTGTAGATGCAGAAAGCGATGAAGGCCGCCATGAAACCCACCTGGTTCCTATGACCTCCTTTGGGGAGCAGGTTGAACTGGACCAAACGGGCAAATAAGCGAACCTCGGGGTAGAAGGATGTCTCGGACTTCGGACGGGTACTGCTGCCACAGATGGTCTCATAGATGAAGTTCGGCGGCTCCAAGCTCATGAATGGTCCCAGAGGCTTACTCCTGGGAGGACTGTAGTATCAGTGCCCAGCTGCCGATATGCCTAAGATACTGGCCAAGGTATCCACGGTCAGCTGGATGTCTACCCCCTTCACCAAGCTGACTATGGTGTACTCCCCGTACGGATAAGACACCTCCAAGTTGCAGTAGAACCGGCGGACTAGCTGCTCGTAGCATGGACGGTCTACGTGGAGGATAGACTCCCAGCCCAGTGTTGAGAACCTCTCCTGAAGCCGAGCCTTGTGGAAGTCGTCGACTACCACGGTCTTCTCCATCATCACTGACCTCTTCAGGAAAATCGGCCAGTTGGCTGCTACCTCTGCACTATGGAAGAGCTCCACGTCATAGTCCGAAGGGTCCGACCAGGCAGGTCCGGGTCTCCCTATGCGGGGGGCTGAAGAGCTGGTTCCCGCACTCTTCCACTTAGAAGCAGTAGTCTTACGTCGAACGCCAGAGGAAGAGGGTCCCTTGCCGGTGCGAGATGACATCCTGGCAAGAAAAGAGGAAAGCAGGGTGAGTAAAGAAAGGAAAAATGACAGCAGTAAAGGGGAGCCCCAAAACCCAAATTCTCGCAAAATGGAAAAGGCGACAAGCTAGGAATGATAGGGAACCTATGGACATGATGCACGGTAAGTGACAAAGCGGGGTCATGATAAAACAACAAAATAATGGCAAGGAGCATATGTAACATGAGAGGATTCAATTTCAATGCGCAAATTCATTCACAATGGAGTAAAACTTGAAACTATAGGTCTAAGATGGAAATGCCATGGTAGCGGGATCATGAATGTACAAAAACATACCCAAATAGAATATGGATGTCCACAAATACAAGTATGTGATGAAAATCAAGGAAACCCAATACAAAAGAGGGGTTTTTCATGGGGAGACATGGGGATTCCAAGCAAAAGAGACATTTCACGAATTCTATAGCATGTTAAGCACAAATCAAGTGTAATGCATCACAAATGAATCATTAATTGGAGAAAAAGAGAGAGAATTGAAGAAATCCCCAAATTGGGAAAACTAGGGCACGAATTGGGGTTTTTCTCCAAATGAGGAGATAAAATCCTAATAAACTACAAATGACCACAAGAGAAACATCACAATCACATGGAAATGCTATTCTATAGAAAGAAATATGGAAAGAAAACCTAGGTTAAAGTTTACACATGGATTTACCCCCAAGTGAAAATTCTGAGGAAAAAGGAGAAGGAGAACTTACTTGGAAGTGGGAGATGTGAATCTTCTAAAACGCGCCGGGTTGATGAGTGGAACCGCGAGTGGAAGCGCCGAGGAGACCTCCAAGATCGCCCAAGGAAGAGAGGGAGAGAGAGAAAGAGGAAAGGAAGGAAGTAAGACAGAACAGGGCCTGTAGGGC
>NW_024868853.1:66390-66486 GCF_013358625.1 Macadamia integrifolia
ACAAGCACAAAAGAATGGATAGCAAAAATTTTTCTTTTTTTTAATGATTTTTTTTTTTTTTTGGCTTTTTGGGAGCTTACCGACAGGGATCCGGGG